>NC_025999.2:18990811-19290811 GCF_000442705.2 Elaeis guineensis
GATTCTCAGGTCCTTACCAAGAACTTGGGAAGCCAAAGTGATCGCTATCCAAGAAGCTAAAGATCTGAACATCCTACCTTTGGAAGAGCTTCTTGGATCATTAATGACACATGAGCTGAGTATGAAACAACATCAAGAGGAAGAAGTCAAAAAGAAGAGAACAATCGCCCTCAAATCCACAGCTCAACCAGATGAAGAAACTGATGACACCGAAAATGAAGAGCAGGATGAAGAGATGGCACTCATTACCAGAAGGTTCAAGAAGTTTTTGAGGAAAAGGAAACAAGGAATGAGGAAGAGGCCACTCACAAAAGGAAAACATAGCAAAGAAAAGGATAAAGACCAGCCCCTTATCTGCTATGAATGCAAGAAATCGGGACACTTCAAGTCCGAATGCCCACAATTGAAGAAGGGTCTCAAGAAGTATAAGAAGAAGGCCATAATGGCCACTTAGAGTGGAAGTGATGACTCAAGCTCCGAAGAGGAAGACTCAACTGAACAAGCCAACTTGTGCTTTATGGCACATGAAAATGAGATAAATTTCGAAACTCCTAATGACTTTACATTTGAAGAACTTCATGAAGCTTTTTATGATTTAATTGATGAACTAAAGAAACTAGGGATAAAGAACAAAGACCTAAAATCAAAAAATCAATCTTTACTGAAACAAAATGAAAGCATTTCAATTGAAAAATCTACCCTGTTTCAAGAAAATCAAAATTTAAAGAATAAAATTGCCAAGCTAAAACCAATAGTTAAAAAATTCACCTTGAGTTCTAATAAACTTAATATGATTCTTGAAAATCAAAAGGCCATGTATGATAAGGCTGGACTTGGCTATAACCCCTTGAAGAAATAAAAGTATCTAAAAAATATCTATGTAAACTCTTCAAGTAACAAGTTTTCTAATATTACTTGCTTCAAATGTGGTAGAGTAGGACACAAGTCATACACTTGCTTCTCTAACAAATTTGTAAACTCAAATGTAAAGAAAATATGGGTTCCAAAAGGAACCATTATGACTAACCAAAAAGGACCCAAGAAAGCTTGGGTACCTAAAGCAAAAACTTGACTTTTGCCTGCAGGTGTGTCTAGCATCCCAAGGAGCAAACAGGAAATGGTATCTTGATAGCGGATGCTCGAGACACATGACTGGTGATGAATCCCAATTCATCACACTTGATGCTAAGAATGGAGGGATGGTCACCTTTGGAGACAATGGTAAAGGAAAGATCATCGGTATAGGTAACATTGGTATCACTTCCTCTAAGTATATTGAAAATATTTTGTTAGTAGATTGTTTAAAGCATAATTTACTAAGCATTAGTCAATTTTGTGATAAAGGATATAAAGTTATTTTTGAATCTTCTGTTTGCATTGTAACTAGTCCTATTAATGAAGGCATCAAATTTGTTGGACATAGACATGGTAATATTTATATGGTAGATTTGAATGATCTATCTAAGATAAACATGCAATGCCTAGTATCCTTAAATACCAAGATTAATGAGACTAGTTGACTTTGGCATCGTAGGCTTGCATATATTAGCATGCATTCACTTTCAAAACTCATTAAGAAGGAATTGGTCATGGTTTGCCAAAATTGAATTTTGAAAAGGATAGAATTTGTGATGCATGCCAACTAGGTAAACAAACAAGAGTTTCATTTAAATCTAAAAATATTGTTTCAACTTTTAGACCTTTAGAGCTATTGCACATGGATTTATTTGGACCTACTAGAACTACTAGTCTAGGAGGAAAACGATATGGTTTTGTAATTATTGATGATTTCTCTCATTTTACATGGGTTTTCTTCTTGGCACACAAAGATGAAACTTTTCAAGTTTTCTCTAAATTTTATCGAAAAGTCACAAATAAGAAAGGATTTTCAATTCAATATATTCAAAGTGATTATGGAACCGAATTTGAAAATCAAGACTTTGAAAAATTTTATGATGAAAAAGGAATAGGCCATAATTTTTCTGCACCTAGGACACCCCAACAAAATGGAGTAGTAGAAAGAAAAAATAGAACCCTAGAAGAAATGGTCCGTACCATGCTATGTGAAAGCAATCTTCCAAGATACTTTTGGACGGAAGCTATTAACACAGCATGTTACATATTAAATCATGCTTTAATTAGACAAATTTTAAAAAAAAACCCCTATGAGCTTTGAAAAAGAAGAAAACCTAATATTGCATATTTTCATATTTTTGGTTGCCGATGTTTTGTACTAAACAATGGTAAAGAAAGATTTGAAAATTTTGATGCAAATCCGATGAAGCAATTTTTCTTGGTTACTCCACCACTAGTAAAGCTTTTAGGGTTTTTAACAAAAGAACCTTAGTAGTAGAGGAGTCTATACATGTTGTCTTTGATGAATCTAACGATCTTCCTTCAAAGAAGAACGATGGTGTTGATGATGCAGATCCTCTTATAGAAGGGATGAAGGATATCACTCTGAAAGATTCAACAATTCAAGATGATGAGGAACATGAAGACAAACAGGATGAGAGAGGTGAAGAACAACAAGAACAACCTCAAGGTACAAATAATCTACCCAAAGAATGGAGGTATATTCATAATCACCCTAAGGAGCTAATTATTGGTGATCCTACACATGGGGTAAGAACTCGTTCGTCTCTTAAAGATGCATTCAATCATTGTGTTTTTGTCTCTCATCTTGAACCTAAAACTATAGACGAAGCTGAAAAAGATTATAATTGGATTAATGCAATGCAAGAAGAATTTAATCAATTTGAAAGAAATAAAGTATGGACTTTAGTATCAAGACCTAAAAATTATTCAATAATTGACACAAAATGGGTTTTTAGGAATAAATTAGATGAACATGGAAATGTAATAAGAAATAAAGCAAGATTGGTTGCTAAAGGTTATAATCAAGAAGAAGGAATTAATTTTGATGAGACCATTGCACCTGTTGCTAGACTAGAGGCAATTAGACTTCTACTTGCATATGCTTGCTTTATAAAATTTAAATTATTTTAAATGGATGTCAAAAGTGCCTTTTTAAATGGATATATTGCTGAAGAAGTCTATGTAGAACAACCTCCAGATTTTGAAAATCATGTTTTTCCTAATCATGTTTTTAAATTAAACAAAGCTCTATATGGTTTGAAACAAGCACCCAGGGCTTGGTATGATAGGCTAAGTAAATTTTTACTTAATAATAATTTTTCAAGAGGAAATATAGACACAACCCTTTTCATTAAAAGAAATAAAGATGATATATTAGTTATACAAATATATGTTGATGACATTATTTTTGGGTCTACTAATGAATCTCTTTGTCAAGATTTTGCAAAGCTCATGCAGGGGGAGTTCGAGATGAGCATGATGGGAGAACTTACTTTCTTTTATATGTATATATATATATATATATATATATATATATATATATATATATGTATGTATGTATGTATGCATATATATGTATGTATGTATATATGCATATATGTATATATGCATACATACATACATACATATATATATATATATATATATATATATATATATATATATATATATGTGTGTGTGTGTGTGTGTGTGTGTGTGTGTTGCTACCACCGTGCTATTGATCTCCGACAGTAGTGCTAAAATTTGATGCATACCGTAATGTACCAAAGATAATTAACTTAACTATCCTATAGAGTAGGATGAGTTGGATATCGATTCCATGGGGATCAGAAAGCTAATTTGTAGCAAAACCATGATGAATAAAAATAAAGAAAGATTTGTTTTGTAAGATAGAAAATAACTAGTCACTAAAAAATAAAAGCTTAACAAGATATGAGATAAGAAAGTCTCAGAATTTCGATTTCACCTTTAACCTCAATCTATATATTTTTCTTCTAAAAATAATTAGATCAGTTGATTAAAATACCTTATGTTCAGGTTAGATCATAACCTATCTCACTCGAGTATGGATCGTATCTTTTGATCACGGTCCGTCTGCCTAAAGTATAAGCTATTCAAATTTGAATCATAAAAAAAAATTTAAATTAATAGAAAAATAGATCTATGAGTTGATCCTTAAAATAGCCTATTTCACCTGAGCACGGACCATATCTCCCAATCACGATCTGTCCCAACAAAGACATAAATTATTTAAAGATGAACAACATATAACATTAAACACAACATCTTGAAAGCAAAACTGAAATTTATTTATTAGAATTCAAAGGCTTATAAAATTATTTAATTATATAAAAAAAAAGATTAAAATTAAGAGACTCAATCTACTCCTCGAAGACAACAGAAAGAAATCATCTAACTAGGACCTTCTCTCACAGTTTTTCTCTACAAAACTTCATCCTCTTCTGATCTGCATAATATCTTCTCCTGATTGATTCTCATTCTCGTATATTGGAATGATGGAAGAAAGTAAGAACAATGTAGTTAAAAAAAATTAAAAAAGTGGGTACACCCGCCTGTCATGCAGGCAGTATGGAGAGAGATGTTTCAATAGAGAGGTGTATGGTGTTTTTATAGGTGTTAGAAGGGAAGATATTTTTATACTTTTTAGATGTAGAATTAAAAAAAAAATAAGGTATAAAATTTTTTAATCCTTCATAATTTTTTTTTTTTTTATTTTTTATTCTGTTGCATCCATGCCGCATCCGCGTGAAAAGACTGCCCACTGCTGATATTTTTCCACGTAGGAGCTTGCCGCAGGCCGCATCCTCTCCGCATTTGCACATGCGTCTCGTCAGCCCCGCACCCCTTGTGATCACGCGTGTCCTCCTTTCTGTTTTTCATCGCATCGCGTCCGTATTCACGCGGACAAACCAGTGCGTCTCTCTTTTTTTTTTTCCTTGTGCCATGCGACGTCCCTTCCCAATACTTGCATGCACGTTGAAGCGCAGGAAGCTCCCTTACATCTCCCTCACCTCATATTTCAAAAAAAACTCAATACGTCCCACCACAAACTCTTCCTTTTTAGTTCTCCCAGGACCTCACGTGGCTTTCCCAAAAAAATACTCTCTCACAGCTCCCTAAAACGCCCATGGGTCCCACTTTTTTTCTCCATTTAAATTCTTCTTAAAATCTCAAACCAAAATCTTCTAAAAAATTCATTCTTATCCTTTTTCTCAACTCTCCACTCTCTCAAAATGTCATTGGCTTTTAATTCTGCAGGGAGATTCCAGAATAAAGGCTTAGGCTTACATATAACAAGCTTGAACTTTGAATTTGAGCTTCATCTTGAACTTAATAAATATAAATATGAGAAGTCTTTGTATGATTAAATTCTCTTGATTGATAATTTCTAAAAATGACGTAAGAAGCATCAATTATAAAATAATAATAATTAAATAGTATAAATTTTAATATTTTTTATATCATATTTATGCATTTATCACACTTCCGAACTAGAGTTTTACTCATTCTTGAGTAAAAGATAAAATGAGACATATGTACCGACTCGTCTAGGCATGTAAGTTATACCAGGTAGTTCTAGGTCAGTTGGTACCCAGTCAGAGAATTAACGAGATGTGTCATCGGATTATTAATTCAATCCCAAATAGTGATTAAGTAGAGAACATAAAATTTTAAAGTTTTTCTTGACCAACTCTCTACTTTATTCTTTAAATCCTCTAGCTTAATATGGGTTGGAGTTTTTTTTTTTATACAGCCAATACAATGTTTTAACTCATTAAGCTTTCTATCTAACCCTTGTAGCGAGTCTTGGGCCAATGATTCTTAAACTAGTTAGCTTTAAGATATTAGGTGTAGAACATGCACCTCTCGAATTTACTGACTCAAGTCAAATAGGCTACAAGTCAAGACTAACTGTATGACAGAGTTTCTTCACATTTTTACTTTTTGACACGAGACTCACCGCTTGCTTAGGCAGACAGACCAGATTATTTGATGAGATAATGTTAAAATCTATTTTTATTTAACTAAATATTTTGCATATATTGATATTTTTTACTCATACCCATGTAAAGTAGATTCTTTATTGATATAGGTTGGAAGATGATTTCAGAATCATTCAAAAATTTGTTCTGTTCTAGACTTAACCATTTATTGAGTTTCTTTAATGATTGGATCCCTAGTATTTCATAAATTCTCTAGACCATTAATCCATCATTGATTAAAATGCCTGATTAACCTCAATCAAGATGAAATCAGGTACATAAGATTAATTGTCATCATACTTAAGGACCTAATTAATTTATTTACCTTCCTCCCAACTTAATTAACTTCATCCTTAATGGAGAAAGAAAAATAAAAGATGTAATAGATAAAAAGAAACAGAAAAGAATACACTTGATTTGATATGTTATTGATTCAACCGAGGTCTTCAGATGTCTTTAAAGATGCATATGTGGCTCTTCCCCTCAACTTATTCAACATAGTCCTTACCTAAATAAACTAAAAAGAAAAATTAAAATGCAAGGAGCTGGGTTACCTCCCAATAAACGTTAAGTTTATGATGTCTTCAACCATATCTCATTTATTATTATTATTGATCTAAACTAAAATAAAAAAATTAAAGACTTGGGTTGCCTCCCAAGAAGTGATAAGTTTATGACGTCTTCAGCCAGACCTCATGCGTCTTTGGCGCAAAAAAAAAATTGGACTTGATAATAATTTTAAGACTCGATTGATGAATAGCAGTAATACATGGTTGGTCCTAGCAACAGTGTCCATACACGCTTGCCAACTAGGTGTTGTGCAAGCGTGGATCAGTTTACTTCTTTTAGTCCTCCTAATAGTAGTACCCAGCTCTTTCAGTTCTACTTGGATAAGGTCGATCCTTTGGTAATCAAATGTGAGGTAACTGATTTCTTGGCCTAACCATTTTATCAATTTTTTAGATCCACCTCCCACATATCAGGGTTTAGTTTCCAATGCATTTCCCTATAAGGTTTGTCATTTGGCTCATAATAAATATAGAGGGAGAGGTCAATATCTTTCAAACCAACAATAGTTTGCTCAATGGCTACCTTGTGTTCTTGTAGGGCACCCATAAGTTAGGTTTCCTGGTCACGGGTCAAGTCTAATGCAATGATCACCGGAATGATGTCATTGGGTCCTAAAAAGCATACCTAAATATGACAGGAATTGGCTCCAATTCTAATTTGGGTGCTCCTCCAATTGATGGTTTATAATCACTATCTTGAATCGAGTTTGCATCAATGGGTTAGTCCAATTCATCTTCTAGATCAAAAATCGATTGCTCAAATCATAGGGTGTTAATTTCCTTTATTTAGTTGACCTGATTTTTTTATGGGGCACTAAGACCATTTTGGGCTCTAGGGATATCCTCAGTTCTACATTTCTCTTCCTCGTCGATGGTAGTGACTAACTGCCCTATTTGCATTTCTAAACAGGTAATGACTTGGATGTTTGAATTTAAACGTTGGCCTGTAGTCTGCATAAAGTCGGTATGTGACTTCATCGGGACTTCTAAGCTTTTTTTTAGTGAATTGAGCCTTTGGTCATCTTCAAACTCCCTTATTGATATATATACATCCTCATTTCTAGTGAATTGAGGAAGCATGTTGAAGATTTGGGGTTTGATCTCAAAATAATTATAAGCCATGGTCAGGGGTGATCTAATGTAGGTTGGTTGAGTCAAGCCAGTTGGGTACCAATAATCTTTAAGACTTAGGAGTTTATGATCGAAGTCACTCATTTTTTTATTATTTTATTATATTATATTTTATTTTTTTCTTTTTTTGGAAGAAATAGAGAAGAAAAAGATAAAGTCTAAAGATGAGAACCTAGAATGCTAAATCTAAGAAGGATAGATGAGAAGAGTTTCTTATTTTTTTTATTTTCTTTTTTACACAAGTTAGGCAATAAATTAAACTCTATCCTAGGGTTTGCCTAGACCTGACAGCTTCTAACTTTATAAGTTCACCTACAAGCCCTCCAAGCTCAAGGCTAGCTAATCTAACTGGTCAGATAAGTGTAAGATCGGTGGGAGGCTCTCCATGCTCTCGCAACGGATCTAATTAAAGGACCACCTTTCTTCAAGATTGAGATCCCTAAATTAGACTTGATTTCAGCTCCTTTGCTTCATCAAATTGAGTCAATTAGCAATCCAATTGCTAATCAATCCTTTTACAACTTACTAACTCTTAGCGAATTGCTTTATGGCAATTTTTGTAATGGATTAATCATCAATCATGTTGACGATTAGATGCAATAGCGATTCATAATCGCTAATCAATCATCTGATCGGATAAGGATCTCTTTTGTGTGCGATCCCATAGGTTCTATTCTATTTGACAATGAGATATACTGTGATTCCCATATAATATCATCGAAACTCCTTTCGATGGGTTAGAATATTTTCAACTCTACCCATCAAGGATCATCGATCATCAAGATGATGCTCGACGAGTCTCACGATCCATCAGTGATATCTAACAGTATATAGTGGCAATCTAACAGAATAAAATATTGAACCTTTTGATGCAGTTACCATATAGTTCAATTCTTTTATCATAACTCCTGACAAGACATAGGTCAAAAATAATTCGTCAAATCCATTCGTCCGTCATATGCTAGATTCAATTGACTTGAGTCTATGTAAAATCTTATGAAAACTCTTTTTCATCATTCACCTATCATGGCCATGGATTTTAAAACTCAGTCACATGAATTGTATAGGACCTCTCTCTGTCCGTCAGAGTCGATAAATCCCATCTTGATGTATATCCTATTCCTATAATAGACCTATTGCAACCAACATACACCGCAAGATTTCGAATGGCTAGGTAGTCAAGTGATTGTGCAGTCAAACTACAGCAATCCCGCTGTGAACAGCCGAGGTACCGTAGGTCAAAGAACTATCTATACAACTGCAACATCGAATAAGTCACTGACGAGTGGACAGCCATCCAAGTGACTTCTCGTGTTAGTCATGCTCAATATCCTTGATCTCTATTAAGCACATGCACTCTCATTCTAGTGTCCCCATATTGTCGACTCGAGACTCATTTACCTACGAAGAAAAGCGATCTGTGCATTGATCTATCCAGATCAGTCACTGTCTTTGTGATGATCCATTGATCGAGAGTATTTAAGAATTAACTACTAATGATACGTGTCTCAAATTTTTAATTCTTGAGAATATGTGTCATCGTCCATTAATTTCTCGAACGATTCATAGATACAATTTAAACATAACATGAATGAAAAAATAATCTAAATTTTATTTATTTTAAAATTTTAATTATAAAATTATGTCCCTAGAATATGTACGTGTCAACCAATCTGGCTTTTAGGGCATACGTCTAACAAATTCTTACTTGACCTAAAGCCAATTGGCCATAACTTTAAGCTCCATCTTCTCAAGATGAGCTTCAATCTTCTATTGGCTTAGTAGCTTCATCAGTGAGTCAGCTACATTTTCTGTGAAGTCGACTCTCTACACCTCGATAAACTTCTTCCCAAGATATTCATGAATCAGATGAAATTATCGCTTGATGTGCTTGGACTTCTGATAAGATCTCGATTCTTTAGCGAGCGCTATGGCACCATTGTTACCGCAGAAGAGTAGAACGGCATCTAATGGCATTACATCCAGCTCTGCAATGAACTTTTTGAACTAAAATCCTTCTTTAGCAGCCTCTGATGCGATGATGTACTCTATCTTCATGGTGGAATTTACAATAATCTGTTGCTTGAAACTCTTCCAGCTAACCATACCATCATTACACAAAAACACAAAATCAGATGTAGACTTTCTATCATCAATATCAGACATAAAATTTG
Source organism: Elaeis guineensis (assembly GCF_000442705.2). Classification (NCBI taxonomy): domain Eukaryota; kingdom Viridiplantae; phylum Streptophyta; class Magnoliopsida; order Arecales; family Arecaceae; genus Elaeis; species Elaeis guineensis. The sequence continues at coordinate 19,000,568 of NC_025999.2, forward strand.
AGTCGGCGTATCCCTGTACCTGTAAATCCCCTCCTCCAAAGATTAAGAAAAAATCTTTAGTCCTTCTTAAGTACTTAAGGATATTCTTCATAGTAATCCAGTGCTCCTCATCTGGATTCGACTGATATCTGCTTGTGACACTCACAGTAAGAGCAATACCAGATCAGGTACATAGTATGGGATACATTAGGCTTCCTATAGCAGAAGTATAAGGGATCTTGCTTATACACTGAATCTCTTCGCATGTGCCAGGGCACATCTTTTTGGAGAGATAAACTCCATGTCTAAAGGGTAACAGACCTCTCTTGGAGTTTTTCATGTTGAACCGCTTCAGAACTTTTTATGTACAGTTGCTGTGATAAACCTAGCATTCTTTTAGATCTATCCCTATAGACCTTTATTTCTAAAATATAAGATGCTTCTCTAAGATCTTTCATGGAGAACTCTTTAGACAACCAAACTTTCACAGAAGTCATTATGCAAATGTCATTCCCAATTAGGAGGATGTCATCCATATACAATACGAAGAATGTGACAGGCCTCCTACTGACTTTCTTGAATATGCATGGTTCCTCCTCATTCTTGATGAAACCAAATGATTTGATCGCATTATTGAATTGAATATTCCAACTTCGAGATGCTTGCTTTAGTCCATAAATGGACCTTTGCAGCTTGCAGACTTTGTGATCTCTATCACTGGACATGAAATTCAAAGACTGCTCCATATAGATATCTTCCTCAAGATATCCATTCAGAAAGACAGTTTTCACATCCATCTGCCAAATCTCATGGTCATGAGCCACTGCAACAGTAAGCAATATTCGAATGGGCTTCAGTATGGCAATTGACGAGAAAGTCTCTTGATAGTCAAAGTCTTCGTGCTGACTATAATCTTTAGCCACAAGACTTGATTTAAAGATCTCCACCTTTCCATTCGAACCGATCTTTCTTTTAAAGATCTATTTACACCTAATAAGAACTATTCATGCTAGTGGATCTACTAAGATCCAAACCTAGCTGGCATGCATTGAGTCAATCTCTGATCTCATTGCTTCTAACCATTTCTCAAAGTCAATGTTTGACATTGCCTCATCATAGGTTTTAGGATCATCAACATGATTCATATCATCAATGAGGAATATTTTTTCTACATCCTCTTCCAGCATACCCATGTATTTTTTAGGAGGACATGTGATTCTATTGGTTCTACGAGATGAAACGGGTTCTACATGTGGCATAATTCAGTGCAGGGGTAAAATGATAATTTTAAAATTTTTTCAAAATCACTATTTTACAGTAAAAATTATTAATTAATCTAATTAATTAACATAAATTTATCGTACATTAGGATCTAAATATGATATATAGCATACATTCATTTAAATTTGAAATTCAAATTCGAACAGTAAATACTTTACTGTAATGTGTTCAGAACACAATACCTTTGTGCGGATAGTAGATCGCCACAATCTGATCACCGTCGGGAGAGTCTGATCGTCGCGACGTAGCCACACAGTGTGTCTGGCCTCTGTGGATCGTCTTATCCAAATGAAAGGATAAAGATGAGTAATTGCATATTTGAATTCAAATTAAATTTTGAATTTAAATGGACACCAACTCATCCCTTATCCACTAAAGGTGCGAGGTGTGGCTTAAATTGTGCATGGAGTGATTTCATGAGAAATATTTTTTCATGTAATAAATGAAGCGTTAAAAAAGGGATAAGGCGCAAAGATTGATTGCCCATTCAAATTCAAACTTTATTTTAAATTTGAATGACCAACCAATCATCCTTATCCATTCATTTGGCACATTAAAGTGGGGCGTGGAGAGGGCTTGGCATGAGAAAAAAATTCATGAGAAGTTCCTTCTCATGAATTCAAATGGGTGCAATGGAAGTGAGGTGGCGCATGGAGATTGGGTCAAGGTGGTTTCATTATTTAAACCAACCTAATTGAACTAAATAAGTTAGGTCCAATTAGACTAATTTAAATCCAACTTAATTAGGCTCAATAAAATCTTAATCAAATCAAAAATTGACTAAGCTCAATCCCTGATCAAATCAGGGACCAAACCATCTCGACGATTAGGTCAACTCTTAACCTAATCGGATCAAACCCAACTGAATCCAATTCAATTGAACTTGATCCAAAAATAATTACTCAATCAAATTGAGTTAATTAATGATCAAATCACTAATTAAACCTCTCATAAATACTGAGTCCAAATCCGATGGGCAATTGGGAATCAGAATTCATCGATCTGTAACCCTGATCGAAAAGTCCCAACCAGTGGGACTCTTGACCCCGGTACCCATAATGTGTGGAACTCATGATCAGAGAATCCTGATTCTCGATCATTGAGTCTCAAACATATAGGATTTAACACCAGCCATCAGATCAGATAGGAACCTCTAATGTGTATGACCCCACAGGTTCGAACCTAAGCCGGTAGCACAGGAATCAATTCCTATACTAATCGAAGTGACCATCTAGTAATGGTATCCGACGTCTGGATAGGTCGAATAGTCATAATCGCAACACTCAGAACCTACATGAATATAGTTACTGTATAATTCATCCTTTTGACCCCTGTGTTTAGGACGACTCAGGGTTAAACTGTCAACCCTGATCAGATCATCCGAATCGTGCTCAACTCAAACAGTCCTGTGACTCCTCACGAGGACTACCCTGGCCAAGATTTTGCTAAATTGAAACACGACTGTACATAGCTCCTAAACTAGAGTGGTCAATCCCATCTTGACACATGCACCGACAAGTCAAGTACTTGACTACACCCAACAGCCTTCCATCACTGAATTAGAAATTCAGGTAGTCCAGTGCCTAAGTGCAGTGAGTTGCTTGCAAGTCATCGTGACGGTCTCAGGTCGGAGGGATATTTATACCCATATCCCACCGGAGCAAATCTTGACAGCAGAAATAGCTCCGGAGTCGGTCACGTTCAGTGCAGATGTACCCTTACATCTCACCTGTATGCCATACTAGTGTCTCCACACTCATTGGTTAAGAGGACAACCAACCTATATGGCACACAATGACCTATGCTTGATAAACGTTGTCATCCTTGGTAACAACGTATCATTTAGTCACGAACAGATTTAAGGACTAAATGACAAATCCTCCTTTTTCGAGTCTAAATAGTTCTAAAGACTTCACCACAACATAGGAGTTCATTAGAAGATGAAATATTTTATGATGAAAAATGTCAAAATAATTTTTATTAATTCATAATTCATGTACATATACAAAAATGAGCACAACCGTCAACAGGCTGATGATTGGCTTTGGGACACTATTCCCAACAATCTCTCACTTGACCTAAAGCCAATCGGTGCAGTATCTAATACCTATCTTTGACTTGTAGTCGTCGAACTCCTTCACCGCAATGGCTTTAGTGAAATGATCGGCCAGGTTCTCCTTTTCATTGATCTTCTGAAGGTCGACGTCACCTCGATCCATAATTTTTTGGATGAGATGGTAGCGGCACAGAATATGCTTCGTCCACTGGTGTGCCTTGGGTTCCTTCGCCTGAGCAATGGCTCCAGAGCTGTCACAATAAAGCAGAACTGGACCAACAAGGGAGGGTGCTACTCCGAGCTCGGTGATAAATTTTTTCAGCCACACCGCTTCTTTGGCAGCATCTGATGTAGCGACATACTTCGCCTCACAAACTGAATCAGCCACTGTGTGCTGCTTGAAACTTTTCCAGCAGATAGCCCCACCATTAAGGATAAAAATAAATTTCGATACACTTTTGCTGTCATCGTGATCAGACTGGAAACTAGAGTCTGTAAACCCTATAAGTCTCAAGTCTGATTCACCATAAACAAGCCACTGATCCTTAGTATTTTTTAAATACTTCAGGATGGTTTTAACAACTTTTCAGTGATTCTCTCCTGGATCAGATTGGTATCTACTCACTACCCCTAGTGAGTATGCCACATCTGATCGTATACATGTCATGGCGTACATGATAGATCCCACTACCAAAGTATATGGAATCCTACCCATATGCTCTCTCTCTTGAGGTGTTGTCGGACAATCCCTCTTCGAGAAAGAAATTCCATGGCCTATCGAAAGATAGCCTTTCTTGAAATTTTCCATGCTGAACCTTTTCAGCATAGTATCAATGTACGTGGACTGAGAAAACCAAGCAACCTTTTAGATCTATCCCTATAGATTCTCATCCCTAGGATGTAGGAAGCTTCTCCCAGATCTTTCATGGAGAACTGTGACGACAGCCAAATCTTTATTCCCTGTAATGCAGGGACATCATTCCCGATTAAGAGAATGTCATCCACATACAATACAAGAAATACTACTACTGGACCATTAGCCCACTTATAAATACAGGGCTCTTCTCCATTCTTAATGAAGCCATACGTCTTGATCGTCTTATCAAAACGTATGTTCCAACTCCGTGATGCCTGCTTAAGTCCATAAATGGACCTCTATAGCCTGCACACCTTAGACTCATCTGTGGATGTGAATCCTTCAGGTTGTATCATATACACTTCTTTATCCAGCTCTCCATTTAGGAAAGCTGTCTTCACATCCATCTGCCAGATTTCATAGTCCAGATGGGCAGCTATCGCAAGCATAATTCGAATGGATTTGAGCATTGCCATAGGAAAAAACGTCTCGTCATAGTCTATACCATAACGTTGACGATATCCCTTGGCAACCAGATGGGCTTTATAGGTTTTCACCTTTCCATCTGCGCCTCTCTTCCTCTTGAAGACCCATTTACACCCTATGGGTTTTACTCCTTCGGGTGGGTCAACCAATATCCACACATCATTGACCTTCATGGACTTCATTTCGGATTTCATGGCCTCTAGCCATTTCTCAGAGTCAGGTCTCTGCATTGCATCCATGTAGGTGATCGAATCCTCATCATTTTCATCAAGTTCGATAGGATCGCCGTCCCGGACCAAGAAACCATAGTATCTGTCCGGTTGACGTGGTACTCTACCAGATCGCCTTAAGGATGCTTGAACAATGGGCTCCGGATCTGATCTAACCAAATCTGGTTCAGGTTCAGCAACTTGTGTCGGTTTTTCCACCTGCCAAACTTCGTCAAGTTCGATCTTAGAGGCAACAGTCCCTTCATCAAGGAACTCTTTTTTCAAAAAGATTGTCTTAAGGCTGACAAACACTTTTTGCTCATCAGCTAGGTAGAAGTAATACCCTTTGGTCTCTTTTGGGTACCTTATAAAATTACACTTGTCAGACTTAGGTCCAAGCTTGTCCGTAATTAAATGTTTAATATAAGCCGGACACCCCTAAACCCTAAGGTGCGAGAGTACTGGCTTACGTCCTATCCATATCTCATATGGCGTTTTAGTTACAAACTTACTCGGAACTCTATTTAGAAGGTAACAAATCGATTCGAGCGCATATCCCCAGAGGGAGATTGGCAGACCAGCAAACTCCATCATGGATCGAACCATGTCCAACAAGGTCCGATTCCTCCTTTCAGATACACCATTATGTTGTGGTGTTCCAGGAGGAGTCCACTGAGAGAGAATTCCATTCTCCCCAAGATATGTCAGAAAATCATTGGAAAGGTATTCACCTTCTCGATCAGATCGAAGAGTTTTAATACAATTTCCAGTTTGTTTTTCTACCTCATTTCGGAATAGTTTGAACATTTCAAATGAGTCCGATTTATACTTCATTAAATAGACATACCCATACCTCGATAGGTCATCTGTGAAGGTTATGAAGTAAAAATATTCACCTCTTGCACTTGAGCTCATGGGTCCACATATATCAGAATGTATCAGACCCAAGAGTTCGCTGGCTCACTCATCTTTTCCAGTAAAAGGTGATTTGATCATTTTACCAAGAAGACAGGACTCACAGGTTGGAAGTGATTCACAATCACCTACTTCAAGAATTCCTTCTTGAGCCAACCTGTTTATCCTGTTCTTATTGATATGACCTAGCCTACAGTGCCAAAGGTAGACTTCTGACACATTATCTATTCTAGGGCATTTACCGGAGGTTTGAACCACATTAATAGGTTGTGATAGAAAGTAAATTTTATTATTAAGTTATCCAACAAACATTGTAACACCATTCAAAATGATATTGCAAACATTTCTTTTTATTAAAAATTGATAACCGTTCATGGCCAAAAGGCCTACAGAAATAATATTTAATAAAAAACTTGGACAATAGTGACATTCACTCAGAATTACGTTTCGAGAATTGATTACAAGGTTCATGATTTCTAATGCTAGAACTGGAACTTTGCTTCCATCTCCAACGTTCAGGAACCTCTCGCCTTCATCAAATCTCCTACTGACCTGCAGACCCTTCATCGAATTGCAAATATGATAAGGGCTTCCGGTATCCAATACCCAGGCAGTAGTATCACAAATGAAAAAGTTGCAAGGTGTTATCATATAAGTACCTTGCTTCTTCTTCGGCCTGTTCGGGTCCAGGGAGGCAATATATAGAGGACAGTTCCTCTTCCAGTGCCCCTGCTTCTTGCAAAAGAAGCACTCCGCCTGGCTCTGGTCGGGCTTGCGCTTCTTGGTCTGACCCTGTGCAGACGTCCCAGCATGCAGCTGCACCTTCTTATTCTTCTTCTTCTTGTTCTTCTTCTTCCCTTTCTTAAAGGGTCGACGACCAGAAGAAGACCCTCCCACAACATTCACCGACTCCTTATGGAGCTGGTGATCCTTCTCAAAGTTCTGCAGCAACCCCAACAAGCTGTGGTAGTTCACTGCAGGCTTTGTCATCCGAAAATGAGTAAGAAAGGAGAGGAAGGACTTGGGCAATGAATTAAGGATCGCATCCTTACCGAGCTGCTCGTGCAGGAGAAAGCCCAGTTTACTTAGGTGCTCAATCATTTCGATCATGTACAGTATATGATCAGTGATTGAGACTCCATCCCTCATCCGAGCATTAAAAATGGCACAACTAGTTTTGTGCTTTTCAACATCGTCAGGCGTGCCAAAGGAGTCGTTCAACATTTGAAGCATCTCCTGTGGTTGGTCATTCTCGAACCTGCGGCTGAACTCATCATTCATTGCCGCCAGCATAATGCACCGAACGGTGGTGCGGTCGTTGAGCCACTTCTGATAAGTGTCTCGGACCGTCCCTCTAATGTTCGGGGCTGGCTCCTCAGGTGCCGGATCCATTACTACATAAAGGATCCGCTCATGCTCAAGGATGATTTTTAATTTTCGATACCAGCTATCGAAATTAGGTCCCATGAGCTTGTCATTATCTAATAATGACCGGAGCGACAGGGTAGTGGCTATAGCTCTGTAAAGAAAAATCAGACCTCTATTAGTACATAAATTATAAATACTAAAGACTTGGACTTTAGTCTAAAGTTTCTCTCAGTATTTTTACGAACTGGTAGCCTCAACCTCCAATTCGAGGATTTACTTTAATTCCTTAGTGGGTACTAGAATCCACACAGACTACACACGAGCCCAACTTTGGTTGGTCAACCCATGTGCATCTATGGGTAGATTCATAACTAGTTGTTTCTCTAAACAACTTCTAGTAATTGATTTTGCCTCAGAACCTAATCAGTAGGCTTTGGCCTCCACTGAAAAGATCTGGTTAGGTCCAACCATTAACATGATTTGATTTGGTGAATCGAATCAAGAAATGATCAGGCACAACTTTGACCGGCCAACCTGACCACCATCAGAAAGACTCAAATCAAATTATCATATTATGAATGATAATTCCATTAGTCAATAAGCATCATGCCTTTGGGCCTCCAATGATTATTAAACTAATGGACTCATTATCACTCACTTAATGGGAGGCCATGACTTAATTATCAATATAACTTAATCATTTTTAGGAACCTAACAATTTTTGAAGATTTTATTAAAGGATATATGAGAAAAAAATATTCAGCCAATTTCAATCCTCCCACTGACTTCACCAAGTCAGATTAAAAAAAGATTTAATTAAAGCTGGCATTAGGAGCACCTAAATCAGTCAAACTAATTTACCTAATGACATGGGTGAGCCCTAATCACCAAGTGATCTAATCAAAACCTAATTCACCAGGTTGGCCAGGTAAGTGAGATCAGTGGTGGGGATAAGCCATTAACTCATCAGAGATCGAATCACTGCGAGTAGCTCCCACTTAAAAACCACTGGTCAAATTACCAAACTTACCTTAGACACCAACCGGTTCATTAGTTTTAATTTGATCAACTTAGTAAATAGGGTTCCACCGCATAGCCATGAATTAAGTCCATCTTGGTCTAGTTAAAGACATGGACCCATTCAACTACAACTATTGGAGTTGAGTCTAGAGTATCCTTGACCTAATCTAATTCAACTTTTGATTAGATTTGATCAATTACTCTAATTTAGTCCATTTCTTTAAGCTAACCTTAGGTCTAACCCAATTATGGACCTAATCCATCTAACCCATTGATCCACAAGTTTATGCAATTATCTTAGGTCTTAATTCACAATTCTAGACCTACTAGATAATACTTAATTCTTTTAATTAAGTATTTGGGCTAATGGGTCAGGGTTTGGCATTTCGAAAACTATTTTCAAATTTGAAAGGTTTTATTTTCTGTTCACCAAATATGTTGACTCATTTCACAAATAGATCAGCACATTTCATAAATAGCAATCTTATTGCTAATTACATAACAGAAAATAACTCAATCAAAATAAATCATGAATATTCCTTTAGATCTAATCTAACACATTCATGATAAATTTTACAATTGAACCTTTATAATTAATTCTTTTCACTGCTTCATCTGCATGGGATATAATTACAGCGGCATCCCTACCGCCATAGGAGATCCAATCGAATGGAAGGAGAAGGCCTTTAAACCCTACTTTTCTCCTATGACCGGACGGCTATGGCAACCAACCCAATTTGATTACTTGCTACTTGGATCAAGTATATCTAAATATACCAATTTCAAAATTTAAATTTTAAATTTCAAATCTCAAATTTTAAATTTTGAATTTCAAATTTCAAACAAATTTCAAATTTTAAATTTTTGAATTTCAAATTTTAAATTTCAAATTTTGAATTTTAAATTTCACATTTTGAATTTCAAATTTTGAATTTCAAATTTTGAATTTTAAATTTGAAATTTCTACCAAATTTTAAATTTTAAATTTTTGAATTTTGAATTTTAAATTTCAAAATTCAAATTTCAAATTTCAAATTTTGAATTTCAAAATTTTGAATTTTAAATTTTTAAATTTTGAATTTTGAACAACTTTCAAAATTCAAATTTTAAATTTTAAATTTTAAATTTTAAATTTAAACTTTTAGATTACAACTTAATCTACACATGCAAATATATATATCATATCTAAGAACCCGCTCTGATACCATTTATGGTGTAATTCAGTGCAAGGGTAAAATGATAATTTTAAACTTTTTAAAATCATTATTTTATAGTAAAAATTATTAATTAATCTAATTAATTAATATAAATTTATCCTACACTAGGATCTAAATATGATATATAGCATGCATTCATTTAAATTTAAAATTCAAATTTGAATAGTAAACACTTTACTGTAATATGTTCAGAACACAATACTTTTGTGCGGATAGTAGATCACCACAATCTGATCACCGTCAGGAGAGTCTGATCATCATGATGCAGCCACACAGCGTGTCTGGTTTCTGTGGATCATCTTATCCAAATGAAAGGATAAAGATGAGTAATTGCACATTTGAATTCAAATTAAATTTTGAATTCAAATGGACACCAACTCATTCCCTATCCACTAAAGGCGTGAGGCATGGCTTAAATTATGCATGGAGTGATTTTATGAGAAATATTTTTTCATATAATAAATGGAGCGTTAAAAAAGGGATAAGGCGCAAAGATTGATTGCCCATTTAAATTCAAACTTTATTTTGAATTTGAATGGCCAACCAATCATCCTTATCCATTCATTTGGCACATTAAAGTGGGGCGTAGAGAGGGCTTGGTATGAGAAAAAAATTCATGAGAAGTTCCTTCCCATGAATTCAAATGGGTGCAATGGAAGTGAGGTGGCGCATGGAGATTGGATCAAGGTGGTTTCATTATTTAAACCAACCTAATTGAACCAAATAAGTTAGGTCCAATTGGACTAATTTAAATCTAACTTAATAAGGCTTAATTAGGCTCAATAAAATCTTAATCAAATCAGAAATTGACTAAGCCCAACCCCTGATCAAATCAGGGACCAAACCATCTCGACGATTAGGTCAACTCTTAACCTAATCAGGTCAAATCCAACTGAATCCAATTCAATTGGACTTGATCCAAAAATAATTACTCAATCAAATTAAGTTAATTAGTGATCAAATCATTAATTAAATCTCTCATAAATACTGAGTCCAAATCCGATGGATAATCGGGCATAAGAATTTATCGATATGTAACCCTGATCGAAAAGTCCCAACCAGTGGGACTCTTGACCCCGGTAACCATAATGTGTGGAACTCATGATCAGAGAATCCTGATTCTCGATCACTGAGTTTCAAACATGTAGGATTCAACACCAGCCATCAGATCAGATAGGAATCTTTAATGTGTGTGACCCCGCAGGTTCGAATCTAAGCTGGTAGCACAGGAACCAATTCCTGTACTAATCGAAGTGACCATCTAGCAATGGTACCCGACGTCCGAATAGGTCGAATAGTCGCAATCGCAACACTCAGAACCTACATGAATATGGTTGCTGTATAATTCATCCTTTTGACCCCTGTGTTTAGGACGACTCAGGATTAAACTGTCAACCCTGATCAGATCATCCGAATTGTGCTCAACTTAAACAATCCTGTGACTCCTCATGAGGACTACCCTGGCCAAGATTTTGTTAAATTGAAACACAACTATACACAGCTCCTAAACTGGAGTGGTCAATCTCATCTTGACACACGCACCAATAAGTCAAGTACTTGACTACACCCAGCAGCCTTCCGTCACTGAATTAGAAATTCAGGTAGTCCAGTGCCTAAGTGCAGTGAATTGCTTGCAAGTCACCGTGGCGGTCTCAGGTCGGAGGGATATTTATATCCATATCCCATCAGAGCAAATCTTGACAGCAGAAATAGCTCCGGAGTCGATCACGTTCAGTGTAGATGTACCCTTACATCTCACCTGTATGCCATACCAGTGTCTCCACACTCATTGGTTAAGAGGACAACCAACCTATATGGCACACAACGATCTATGCTTGATAAACGTTGTCGTCCTTGGTAACAACGTATCATTTGGTCTCGAACAGATTTAAGGACTAAATGACAAATCCTCCTTTGTCGAGTCTAAATAGTCCTAAGGACTTCACCACAACATAGGAGTTCATTACAAGATGAAATATTTTGTGATGAAAAATACCAAAATAATTTTTATTAATTCATAATTCATGTACATATATAAAAATGAGCACAACCGTCAACAGGCTGATGATTAACTTTGGGATACTATTCCCAATACTACAGGCTCTATGACTCATTGCTCTTCAGAGACACTCTCTTTAAGCTGAATTTTTCTCCTATGACCTCCATCTCGAATAAAATCTCTTTCCAAAAATTTATCATGCCAGCTCATAATTATATTGTGATTCTTTGGGAGGTAAAAATAGTACTCCAAATATTATTGGATACTCTATAAAATGAGCTCTCATAGATCTAGCCTCTAATTTATCCATCTGTTGCCGTTTGACATAGACCGGACATCTTCAAATTTTGAGATAACCAAAATTCGATTTCTTACCATGCCATATCTCATATGGCATGATAGGAATGGATTTAAAAGGAACCCTATTAATTAAATAATTGGTAGTCAATAAAACATATCCTCAAAAAAATAATGGAAGGTCAATGAAGCTCATCATAGATCGAACCATATCCGATAAGGTTTGATTTCTTCATTCTGAAACTCTATTAAGGCATTCCAAATGAAATCTATGGAGAGACTATGTCATTTTTTTTAAGATAAATGAGAAATTTTTTATTTAAATATTCTCCTCCTCAATCTGATCAAAGTGTTGGAATTTGATGTCGAGGTATGCATGTATATTTTTAATTTTTTTTCTAAATAATAAGGCAGAATAGAAGATTAAAATATTTTTTTAATCTACATCATGCATGCATAAAATATAAAACACTAGGATCTACTTCATATGCTGAAATTGAATGCATACTGAATTTTATGCTGAAATTGAATATGTGACCTGATCACATACCTGTTTCATAAATTTTTTCTTCTAATCTGGATCTAGAAGAGAGTAGATTCTTCCTTAGCCATGCAAGTGCCTAACCTTTATGGATATCTACTTAAGATCAGCCTAGAACAGCCCTCTTTAGTATTGATTTTTTTTTCTAAGAAAAATCAGTCTACGAATCTGAATGAAGTCTAGACCGCGATTAACTCTTTGATCTTTTTCTTAATCTTCTTCTTCTCTTCTTCTCTTATTTTTTTTTAATTATAAAGCAATCAAGCTCTGAAAATCAGTAAGCAAAGGGATGCCCAAACTATTAAAAATTATATCCCAAAGTCAATCGTCAGCCTGTTGACGGTTAAGCTTATTATTATAATTATATATAAATTTTTGAATTAATAAATATTATTTAATTTTCTTATCACTATGTTCATCTTATTTTGAACTACTGTTATGTGATGAAGTTCTTAAGACTATTTGATTCGATATAGGAGGATATATTGTTTGATCCTTAAACCTTAAGTTCACGATCAAATGATATATTATTATTAGGATGATAGCTGTATCAAGTATAGGTCATTATATGCCATGTACATTGATTATCCTCTTAACCAAGGAGTGTGAAGATACTGGCATAGTATACAAATGAGACATAGGAGTACATCTCACTGAATATGATCAATTACTGAGTACTCTGTTGTCAAGAGTAGCTCGCAAAGGATATGGATATAAATGTCTCTCTGACCTGAGATCACTATGGTGACTTACAAGCAACTCACTGTGCTTTGATATCGGACTATCTGAATTTTTAATTCAGTGATGAAAGATTTTTGGGCACAGTCAAGTACTTGTGAAGTCGGTGTGTGAGTCAAGATAGAATTGATCCCTCTGAATAAGTAGGAGTTAATGTATCAGTGTGTTTCAATTCAGTAAAATCTTGGTCAGGATAATCTATGTGATGGATTTTGAAAATTGAAATACAATATAGATGACCATATCAGGGTTGACAGTTAAACCCTAGGCATTTTGAGCATTTAGATCAAAGGGATGAATTATACGATAACCATATGCCAATGGTTCTTGAATGATGCTTTGCAATCTTTCGACCTATCCGGACGTCGGGTATCATTGCTAGATGATCACTTTGATTGGTATAGAAAGATTATTTCTATATTATCGATTTAGGTTTGAACCTATGGGGTCATACTTAAAATAAGTTTCTGACTGATCATATGGCTGATCAACGATTAAGAATTATTCTAGGATAAAACAGTCAATTCGATTGATGATTAACCCTATGCAAAAGTTATAATAAATCAATTTACTAATTATTGATAAATTATGAGAGAATTGATTAGTAATTAGATTGCTAATTAAATTAATTTGATTGAGTATTGAGTTATGGATCAAATCTAAATAAATTGAATTCAATTTGGTTTGATCCAATTAGGTTATGAGATGACCTAATCGCTAAGGGTGTTCGATTTCTGATATGATCAGAATTTGAGCTTGATTAATTTTTGATTTAATTAAGATTTAATTGAAGCTATTTTCTATCTAATTAGATTAAGTTTAGTGGTCCAATTGGATTTAACCTAATTTGATTGGGTTAAAAATCTAATTGGATAAAAAAATAATTCGAATTCGAATCCCTTGCACCTCTTTTCTCTGCGTCCTTTTATTCTTCACATGAAAAATATTTTTATATAATTTTTCTCATATCCAAATATCTTCTCTATATTTTTATCTAATTTTTTTTGAATTAAAAATTGATTAGTTTAAATTTGAGTTCAAATGAGTTTAAATTTGAATAAAAATCTAAAGTCCAAATTGAGTTGGACGCTCCTCTTCACGCCACCACCTTTCTCCATACAGAAAGTATTTTTGCATGAGATTTTTTACACCATTTTGATGTTGGTCAATCTCTCTTTGAGTTCATAAGATGAAGATAAAGTTTAGTTTAAAATTTAATTCAAATTTGATTTGAATTGGTGATAAGGATCAACCAACGTTTGAATTTAAATCGAAACTACCTCTTTCTTATCCTTATCTTCTATGGGATGCCAACCTTAAAAGAGGATCAATTTTGTGCAAGATTAGAAGTGATTTTTTGTGTTAGAAATTTGAGAGTGGGGATGTGAAAAGTTGAGAGTGGGTTGGGCTTCCGTGCGTGAGAAACAGAGGAAGTGTTCTTTCTCTCAGGTGTGAGTCGTGGGTTCTAGGGTTTCAACTTTAGGTTTTGTGAGAAGAAAATACAAGAGTGAGTTTTGTCCAATCTTTCACACCACCACCTCCTCGTAAAGCTTCATCTTCTAATCTGGAGGAGTCTGAAAGATTCGAAGAAAGGAGCTTGGATCAGCCATCTAAAGCCTTCGACGTGAGCTAGCACTCCAGTAAAGGAAGATCCAATCAGAGCTTCGAGTGGATGATCTATGGAGGTCGGATGATCTGTGTAGCTGTTTGATATCAGTGAGAGCTTTGTACTATATCTATCAATAGTGGAGATCATCAATCTATGAAAAGGTGATGAGTTCTAAACTCAACTAAAATGATCTAAAAGTTAGATCAGATTCAGGGCATCGATATGATCGATGTAGTTTTTTATTTTATATCAGATTTTATATGTAAATATTTCATATCATAGATCCTTAATGATAGTTTAGATCTAATCTAAGGTATGTTTAAAAAATTAAAGTATTTAATCTTTTATTATTCTACTGTAGAATTTTAAAAATATATGCTTTGAACTATCCATTTTTCTTTCAGATGGTATCAAAGTAAGGTTGCTTATGACATAAACTTTTTGCATATAATCTGATTTTAATTATTTAGATTAGATCTAAATAATTAATTTTAAATTTGAGTAGTATAGTAATCTGATTAGATAGATCTTCATAGCCGTCTGATCATAGGAGAAATCAGAATTTTACAATCCTATTTACTCATTCGATGGAATCTCCTATGGCGTATAGGGGTGCTGCGTGGTCTTTTTCATGATGATGAATAATGAAAAAAAATTTTAATTTATTTTAGATCTGAAATAATATATATTAGATCTAAAATTAGAGTCTTGATTATTAGATGATTGATTATAAAAATATTTTATAAAATTAAAAACTATTTTCAAACATCGAATCCGAATCCATATCAGCCCAAAACTTAATTGAGAATTAAGCGATCCAGATTTGAGAATCAAAGATCTAAAGTATTAATTTCATAATTCATGGGTTAATGGGTTAGCTCGAGTCAAGTCCATTTAACTGGATTAAACCTAGGGTTAGAAATCATTGATAATGGACCATGTTAGTAATTGATCAAATCTAATTAAAAGTTAATTCTGATTGAATCAATTTCTTCTCTTGATCAATTTTAATAGTTGTAGGTGGTCAAGTTCATATCTTTGATCAGACCTATATGGAATTTGATCGTAGCTCCATGGTGGAATCCAAATCTATAAGCTGATCAAATTAAAAATGACTAACCAGTTGGTGTCTAAGGTAAGTATGGCAGCTTTGATCGGTGGTCACTAATTGAGAGCTACTCGCATAGATTGAGTCTATGTCGAGTTAATGGCATATCCCTCCCACCGATCTCACTTACCTAGCCAACATGGTAAATCATATTTTGATTAGATCACTTAATAATTGGAGTTGACCTATGCTTACTAGAAAATCAATATGGCTGATTTAGGTGCCCCTAGTTCAACTTATCTTGAGTCTTCTTCATGACTTGATGAAATCAGTGGGAGGATTTATGACTGGTTGGCTGAACCAGCTTTTACCTAATCTTCTTTAATTTGACTTGGTGAAGTCAGTGGAAGGATTAAGATTAACTGATCAAGTCTTTTCTCTTCTCTCAATTCAACTAATTAAATCCTCTAAAATTGTTAGGTCCCTAAAAATGAAACAATTATAGTGATAACTAGATCATAGCATCTCATTAAGTTGGATGATAATGAGTCCAATAATTTAGATGATCATTAGAGGCGCCACACACCTGGTGCTCATCTGGCTGTCGGAATTATCCTTCATAATATGTTGATTTAGTTATATCTTTCTGATGATGGTCAAGTTGGCTGAGCCACACTCGGACTTGGTTACTCATTTGTTAAATACACTAAATTTTGGTATATTAATAGTTGGACCTAACCAGAACTTTCAGTGGAGGTGCCACACGCCTACTAAAGAGATGTCTGGGGAAAAATTGAATACTAAAAATTGTTTGATAAAATAATTGGTTAAGAATCTACCAATGGGTGCACAAAAGTTGGCCGAGCCACACTCGGACCCATGTGCAGTCCATGTGGATTCTAATACCCACTAAGAAATTAGTATAATTTCTCGAATTTAATGTAGAGGCCATCAATTCGAATATAATAGTGGGAGAACTTTTAGACTAAAATCTATGTTTTTAGGCTTAATCAATTCATATACTAATTGGGTTCTGATTTTTCTTTTATAATTATGGCCATCACCTTATTGCTCCGATCACTATTAGATAGTGATAAATTGATGGGATCAAATTTTGATAGCTGATATCGAAAGCTCAAAATTATCTTAGAGCACGAACGGATCTTGTATGTGTTGACAGATCTGATACCCAAGAAGCCAGCTCCGAATGCACATAGAACGGTTAGAGATACTTATCAGAAGTGGCTCAAGGATCAAATTATGGTTCGTTGTATTATACTAGAGGCAATGAATGATGAGTTCAGTTGTCATTTTGAGAATGCTCTGCCACAGAATATTTTGCAAATATTGAATGAGTCCTTTGGAATACCTGACGACGTTGAGAGGTACAAGACTAGTTGTGCCATCTTCAATGCTCGAATAAGAGAAGGAGCATCAGTCACTGATCATGTATTATACATAATCAAGATGATTGAACACCTAAGCAAGCTTGGCTTTCCCCTGCATGAGCAGTTGGAGAAAGATGCTATTCTGAACTCTCTGTCCAAGTCTTACCTCCTTTTTCCTACTCATTTTCGAATGACAAAGCCTACAGTCAACTACCATGGTTTGCTGGGGTTGCTACAGAATTTTGAGAAGGATCACCAACTCCACAAGGAGTCGATGAATGTTGTTGGAGGGTCTTCTTCTTCTGAACATCGATCATTTAAGAAATGGAAGAAGAACAAGAAGAACAAAAAAAGGATGCAAAGTACTGGGGTACCCAAGCCCTGTCAGACCAAGAAATCCAAGTCCAACCAGAGTCAGATAGAATACTTCTACTGCAAGAAGCAGGGGCACTGGAAGAGAAATTATCCTCAATACATTGCCTCCCTGGATCCAAACAAATCGAAAAAGAAGCAAGCTGTTGCTGGACAAGCTAATTATATGATAACATCTTGTAATTTCTCAATTTATGATTCTACTATCTGAATATTAGATACTAAAAGTTCTTTTAATATTTATAATTCATTGCAAGGTCTGCAGGTCAGTAGGAGATTTAAAGAAGATGAAAGATTCTTTAATATTAGAGATGGAAGATCAGTTTTAGTTCTAACATTAGGGACTATTAAGCTTGTATTCAAGTCTAATATAATTATTCTAAGTGAATGTCACTTTTGTCTTTTTTTTTATTGAATATTATTTCTGTAGGCCTTTTAGCTATGTACGATTATAAAATTTTAATTAAAAAATAATTTTAATATCATTATGAATGGTGTTAATGTGATGAATGGATAGCTGAACAATGGTATTTACATATTGTCATAACCTATAAGTGTAATATAAACGTCCAGCAAACGTTCTAGAATTAGTGATGTCTCTGATATCTACCGTTGGCATTGTAGGTTAGGTCATGTTAACAAGAACAGAATAAACATGTTGATACAAGAGAAAATCTTCGAAGTCAGTGATTATGAATCACTCCCAACCTGTGAGTCTTGTCTTCTTAGAAAAATGACCAAGTCATCTTTTACTGAAAAAAGTGAGCGAGCTAGTGAAGTTCTAGGTCTGATACATACTGATGTATATGGATCGATAAACATCAGTGTCAGAGGTGGATATTATTATTTCATTATGTTTACAGATAATCTATCGAGGTATAGACACATCTACTTAATGACACATAAGTCAAAATCGTTTGAAATGTTCAAACGATTCCATAATAAAGTAGAGAAACAAACTAAAAAGAGTATTAAAACTCTTCGGTCCGATCGAAGAAGAGAATACCTCTGCAGTGAGTTTTTGATATACTTAGAAGAGAATTAGATTCTTTTACAATGGACCCCTCTTGGAACACCACAGTATAATGGTATATCGAAAAGGAGGAATCGAATCCTGATAGACATGGTTCGATCCATGATGGACTTTGCAAGTCTGCTGATCTCTTTTTGGAGATATGCACTCGAGTTAGCTTATTATATTTTAAATAAAGTGTCGAGTAAGTCGGTAAGTAAAACGCCACATGAGATGTGAATAGGGCGTAAGCCAGCACCTTCTCACCATAGGATTTGAAGATGTCTGACTTATGTCAAACGTTTGAAAACAGACAAGCTTGGACCTAGGTCTGACAAGTATCTATTTGTAGAATATCCAAAAGAGACCAAGGGATATTACTTCTACCTTACTGATGAACAGAAGGTGTTCGTCAGCAATAGGACAGTCTTTTTAGA
Source organism: Elaeis guineensis (assembly GCF_000442705.2). Lineage (NCBI taxonomy): Eukaryota > Viridiplantae > Streptophyta > Magnoliopsida > Arecales > Arecaceae > Elaeis > Elaeis guineensis. The sequence continues at coordinate 19,019,396 of NC_025999.2, forward strand.
AAAGTTCCTTGGTGAAGAAACTAATGCCTTAAAGATTAAACTTGATGAAGTTCGATCGGTAGAAGAACCGATACAATCTAGTAAACCCATAAAGTTGGACTTAATTAGATCAAATTTGAAACCTATTGTAGAAACATCTTTAAGAAGATCCGATAGAGTACCGTATCAATTGGATAGATACTACGGTCTTTTAGTCCGAAATGGAGATCCAGTTAAACTCGATGAGAACAATAAGGATCCGATCACCTATATAGATGCGATGCAGAGGTCTGACTCTGATAAGTGGTTGGAAGCCATAAAATTTAAAATAGAGATCATGAAAATCAATAATGTATGGATATTGGTTGATCCACCTGAAGAGATAAAATCCATAGGGTATAAGTAGATCTTCAAAAGAAAGAGGGGCGCAGATGAGAAGGTGAAGACCTATAAAGCCCGTCTGGTTACTAAGGATTACCATTAGCATTATGGTATTGACTATGACAAGATATTTTCTTCTATGATAATGCTCAAGTCTATTCGGATCATGCTTGCGATAGCAGCATATTTGGACTATGAAATCTGACAAATAGATGTGAAAACAGCCTTCCTAAATAGAGAGCTAGAAAAAGAGCTGTATATGATACAATCTGAAGGTTTTATATCTATAGATGAGTCTAAGGTGTGCAAGCTTCAGAGATCCATCTATGGACTTAAGCAGGCATCTCGGAGTTTGAACATGCATTTTGATAAAGTGATCAGAACATACAGATTCATTAAGAATAGAGAGGAACCCTACATATACAAGTCGATTAATAACTCTGTAATAGTATTTTTTATTTTGTATATCGATGACATTCTTTTAATTGAAAATAATATCCCTACATTATAGGGAATAAAAGTTTGGTTGTCATCACAGTTCTCTATGAAGGACTTGGGAGAAGTATCCTTTATCCTTAGGATGAAGATCTTTAAAGATAGATCTAAAAGGTTGTTTGGATTATCTCAGTCGACGTACATTGATACTTTGTTAAAAAAATTCAGCATAAAGAATTTCAAGAAAGGCTATCTTCCGATAGGTCAAAGAATTTCTCTCTCGAAGAGTGATTGTCCAATAATACCTCGAGAGAGAGAGCATATGAGTAAAATTTTATATACTTCGATAGTGGGCTCTATTATGTACGTCATGATATGTACGTGACTGGATGTGGCATTCTCACTAGGAGTAGTGAGCAAATATCAGTTCGATCTAAGTGAGAATCACTGGAAGGTCATAAAGATCATCCTTAAGTATTTGAGAAATACGAAGGATCAGTGGTTTATCTATGGAGAATTCGACTTAAAACTCATGGAATTTATAGACTCCTATTTTCAGTAGGATCATGATGACAGCAAGAGCATGTCGGAATATATTTATATCCTGAACGGTGGAGCAATCTGTTGAAAAAATTTTAAGCAACACATTATGGCCGACTCTACTTGTGAGATGGAATATATCGCAACATCCGATGCTGCAAAGAAAGCTATGTAGTTACAGAAATTCATCAATGAGCTCAGAGTGGCATCCTCTTTTGATGGCCCCATCTTATTGTACTGCGACAGCACGACGCCATTGCTCAAGCAAAGGAACCGAAGTCACATCAGTGGATCAAGAATATTCTGCACAGCTACCACCTAGTCTGGGAGATTATGGATCGAGGTGACGTCGAGCTTTAGAAGATCGATGGAAAGAGAAACCTCACTAATCTATTTACTAAAGCTCTCGGTGTCAAGGAGTTTGAAGACTACAAATCAAAGATGGATATACGATACTGTACTGATTGACTTTAGTCCAAGTAGGAGTTATTGAAAATTGTATCCCAAAGCTAATTGTCAGCCTATTGACAGTTGAGCTTGTTATTGTAATTGTATATGATTAATTTTTTCATCACTATGTATATCTTTTTTTAAACTCCTATTATGTGATGAAGTCCTTAAGACTATTTGATTCAATACAGAAGGATATATCGTTTAGTCCTTAAATATTAAGTTCACGATCAAATGATATACTATTATTAGGACGATAGCTGTATCAAGTATAGGTTGTTGTGTGCTATGTACATTGGTTGTCCTCTTAACCAAAGAGCATGAAGACACTCGCATGGCATGCAAGTGAGACATAGGAGTACATCTCACTGAACATGATCAATTGCTGAGCACTCTACTGTCAAGAGTAGCTCGCGAAGAATATGAGTATAAGTGTCTCTCTGACCTGAGATCATGATGGTGACTTGCAAGCAACTCACTGTGCTTTGATGTCGGACTATCTGAATTTTTAATTCAGTGATAAAAGATTTCTGGACACAGTCAAGTACTTGCAAAGTTAATGTGTGAGTCAAGATAGAATTGACCCCTCCGAATAAATAGGAGTTAATGTATCAGTATGTTTCAATTCAGAAAAACCTTGACTGGAGTAATCCATGTGATAGATTTTGAAAATTGAAATATAGTGTGGATGAGCATATCAGGGTTGACAGTTAAACTCTAGATCACCATGAGCATTTGGGTCAAAGAGATGAATTATACGGTAATCATATGCCAACTGGTTCTGGAACGATGCTTTATAATCTTTCGACCTATCCGAACATCAGATATCATTATTAGATGGTCACTTTGATTGGTATAGAAAGATTGCTCCTATACTATCAGCTTAGATTCGAACCAATAGGGTTATACTTAAAAAAAGTTTTTGACTGATCATATGGCTGATCAACAATTAAGAATCGTTCTAGGATAAAACAGTCAATTCGATTAATGATTAACCCTATGTAAAAGTTATAATAAATTAATTCATTAATTATTGATAAATTATAAGAGAATTAATTAGTAATTAGATTGTTAATTAACTCAATTTGATTAAGTATTAAATTTTGGATCAAATCTAATTGAATTGGATTCAATTTGGTTTGATCCGATTAGGTTATAAGACGACCTACTTGCTAAGGGTGTTCGATTCCTGATATGATCAGGACTTGAGTTTGATTAATTTTTTATTTGATTAAAATTTAATTGAAATTATTTACTATCTAATTAAATTTAGTTTAGTAGTCTAATTGGATTTAACCTAATTTGGTTGGGTTAAGAATCTAATTGGATGAAAGAATAATTCGAATTCAAATCTCTTGCACCTCCTTTCTCTGCGCCCTCTTATTCTTCATGTGAAAATATTTTTATATAATTTTTTTTCATACCCAGAAGCCTTTTCCATATCCTCATCTAATTTTTTTTTGAATTAGAATTGGTTGGTTTAAATTTGAGTTCAAATGGATTTGAATTTGAATGAAAAACTAAAGTCCAAATTGAGTTGGACTCTCCTTTTCACGCCACCACCTTTCTCCATGCATAAAGTATTTTTGCATGAGATTTTTTACACTATTCTAATATTGGTCAACCTCTCCCTAAGTTTATAAAATGAGGATAAAGTTTGTTAAAAAAATTAATTTAAATTTGATTTGAATTAGTGATAAGGATCAACCAACGTTTGAATTTGAACCGAAACTACCTCTTTCTTATCCTTATCTTCTATGGGATGCCAACGTTAAAAGGAGATCAGTTTTGTGTGAGATTAGAAGTGATTTTTGGTGTGAGAAACTTGAGAGTGGGGATGTGAAAAGTTGAGAGTGGGTTGGGCTTTCATGCATGAGAAACAGAGGAAGCGTTCTTCCTCTCGGACGTGAGCTGTAGGTTCTAGGGTTTCAACTCTAAGTTTTATGAGAAAAAAATACAAGAGTAAGTTTTGTCCAATCTTCCACACCACCACCTCCTTGTAAAGCTTCATATTTTAATCGGGAAGAGTTCAAGAGATCCTAAGAAAGAAGCTTGGATCAACCATCTAGAGCTTCGATGCGAGCTAGCACTCCACCCCAGAAAGATCCGATCACAGCTTCGAGTGGATGATCTGTAGAGGTCAGACGATCTGTGCGGCTGCTCGATATCAGCAAAAGCTTCATACCATACCTATCAGTAGCGAAGATCATTGACCCATGAAAAGATGATGAGTTCTGAATTCAACCAATATGATCTAAAGATTAAATCAGATTCAAGGCATCGATGTGATCGATGCAGTTTTCTATTTTATATCAAATTTTATATGTAAATTTTTTATGTCATAGATCCTTAATGGTAGTTTAGATCTAATCTAAAGTATGTTTAAAAAAATATATGCTTTAAACTATCTATTTTTCCTTCACAAATATCTTTTGGACGTGAAAAAGTAGGACGCTTAAACTCCTTGGGTGTTGGATCTTCAAAGGAGAAGATAGGGAGAAGAGAGAGAGGGCATGGAGACCTTCTAAAGGAGGTGTGTGGTTCTGGAATTCAGTGCTTAGGAGCTTTAAGAAAGGCTCTTTTAAATAGACATAAGGTTTAAATCTTATTCAAAACCAAACAACCACTTAATACAAGTTCTACTTGCATTAGAAATCTTTATTCCTTTAGTTATTTGATCCCCTTTAAAAGATCCTTTTGGTGCCAACTATTGAAGCCCTTGAACCCACAAATACACACACCACATGGGGCTTAGGGGATACCCTATGCTGGTCCAGCATGCCCTCTAATGAGTGGGTACGCCCAACTTGATCAAATCAAGTGGTGCCCAATCAAAACTATCAAGGAAATTGATTAAGGATTTGAACCCTTAATTCATTTGATCTAAAATCCTAGGCATCCAACAATTAGAGCCTAATAAATCTAATTCATTTAAGTTATTAACAGATAATTAAATTTAAATTAATCTTATCAAATAAGAAATTCAAACATAAAGAAAAAATTAGGTGCAACCATGTGCTAGCAAGGTTACTCTGAACCCAATAGGATTTTTCTAAACCCAATCGAAATTTCATAAGCTCAATTACTTATTTCAAGTCTAATCTCTTTGTTGTGTGATACCATAGATTCAATTCTATCTGATAGTGAGATATACAATGATCTTTATTATAGTATCATTGAAACTCCTTTCAATGGATCGGAACAGTTCCATTCTAACTCATTAGGGATTGTTGATCTTGAGCGACCCTAATGAGCTCTCACCATCCACCAGTGACACCTAGCAGTATGTAGTGGCAACTTAGTAGAACCAAAAAAGAACCTCAAGATATAGTTCACATGTGATTCAGTTTTTCTATCGTGAGTTCCGACTAGATGGCATGCATGGATAAATCATCAAACCTTATCATCAGTCATATGATAGATTCGATCAGCTCAAGTCCAATTATGATTCTCATGAAAACTCTTTTCCATCAATCACACTACTCTAGCCACACTCAGACTTAGCTTCTCAAATTTTATTGGACTACTCTTCTCTATCAAGACCGATAGATTCCATCTAGATGCATATCCTACTCGTACAGTAGATCAACTGTCGCTAAAATCCACTACAAAGACTCATTGAGACCATATTTATATGTCAGTTAAACTCTAGTAGCTTCACTGTGAGCAATCATACCATCGCAGATTAAAGAATCATTCATACAACTACAGCATTTAGATAATCACTAACGATCGATTAGAAATCTAAGTGATCTCTCGTATAGTCACGCTCAGTACTAGTTGTTCTTTAACAACTATCCGCACTCATTGCTCAGTATCTCTATACTGTAGATCAGAGACTCATCCATCTCGAAAAAATCGATCTGTGTGTCTGTCTATCTAGATCGATCACCATCCTTATGATGATACTATGACTGAGAGCATTTAGAAATTATATACATGTCTCTAATTCTCAATACCTTGAGAATATGTATCGAAATGTTAATTTCACGAATGATTCAAGAACACATCACACTTGACTGAAAACAAACTTATCTTTTTATTGATCAAATCAATGAATTAAGTATAAAATTATGTCCTAAATTTACTACAATGTGTCAGCCATATGGGCTTCTAGGATATACATCTAACAATCTCTCACTTGGACTAAAGTCAATTGGCCACTAATCTAAGTCGCATCTTCTCAAAGTATACTTCCATCTTTGACTGACTCAATTGCTTTATCAGTGGGTCTGTCATGTTGTCTGTGAAGTCTACTCTTTGTATCTTGACATCTTTCTTTTTGAGGTAGTCGCGTATGATATGGTGTCGCTGCTCGATGTACTTTAATTTCTTATGAGATCTCTACTCCTTAGCAAGTACTATGGCTCCATTGTTGTCGTAATAAAGTGGTATGGCATCCAATGTCATTATCCCAAGCTCCACGATAAACTTCTTGAATCAGAAGCCTTCCTTTGCAGCATCCAAAGCAGTGACATATTCAGCCTTTGTAGTCGAATTCACTATGATGGGTTGCTTGGAACTCTTCCAGCTGACTGCGCCATCATTGTAAGCGAACACATATCCTGACATAGACTTTTTATCATCAAGATCAAATATAAAGTCTGAATCAATATACCCCTCGACTCGCAACTCGAAAACTCATTCAAAGATCAAGAACAAATCCTTAGTTCTTCTCAAGTACTTAAGGATATTCTTCACAACTATCTAGTGCTCCTCATCTAGATTCGACTGGTACCTGCTCGTGACACTCACAGTAAAAGCAATATCAAGTCGAACACACAGTATGACATACATGAGGCTCCTTATGGCTGAGGCATAAAGAATCCTACTCATGCACTGAACTTTCTCAGATGTGGTCGGACACATCATCTTGAAAAGATAAATACCATGCCTAACAGGTAAAAGTTTTCTTTTAAAATTTTTCATGCTTAACCTCTTTAGTACTTTCTCTATGTATAATTTTTGTGATAGACTTAGCATTCTTTTAGATCTATCCTTATAGACCTTTATTCTAAGAATATTGGATGCTTCCCCTAGGTCTTTCATGGAGAATTTCTTGGACAACTATCTTTTGATCGTGATCAGCATGGGAACATCATTCTCAATAAGGAGAATATTATCCACGTATAATACGAGGAATGTTATTACACTCCCACTGATCCTTTTGTATATACAAGATTCTTCTTCGTTCTTAATGAAACTAAATGATTTGATCGCATTATCAAAAGAAAGATTCTAACTTTGAGAAGCTTGCTTTAATCTGTATATAGATCTTTATAGCTTGCAGACTCTGTGATCACTATCATCAGATGTGAAGCCCAAAGGCTGCTCCATATAGATATCTTCCTCAAAAAATCCATTCAGAAAAGCAGTTTCACATCCATCTATCAGATTTCATAATCATAATAAGCTACAACAGTAAGCAGAGTGCGGATGGATTTCAGCATGGCTATAAACGAAAAAAAATTTTGATAGTCAATACCCTCGTGCTGACTATAATCTTTTGCCATGAGCTTAATTTTATAGGTCTCTATCTTACCGTCGGCACCAATTTTTTTTTTATAAATTCATTTATATCCAATGGGTACTATACCCTCAGATAGATCCACTAAAGTCCATACTTGGTTCAAGTGCATCGAGTCAATCTTTGACTTCATTGTATCTAACTATTTTTCAGAATCGATGTCAGACATTACCTCATCAAAGATATTAGGATCATCACCGTGACCCTTACTCTCATAAGAAATATTTCCTTAACTTCTTCCATAAGCATACCCATGTACCTTCAGGAGGTCGGAAGATCTCACTAGATCTATGAGGTAGTAGAGGAACATCAATTATTGGCTCATGAATAATGGGTTTCCAAGGATCCATAGCTCTTTGCTCTTCAAAAATCTTCTCTTGGAGCTCAACTAACCTCCCACTACCACCATCCTGGATAAATTATTTTTATAAAAATATCGTATTCTGACTCACAATCACATTGTGATCTTGTGAAAAGTAAAAGTAGTATCCCATTGATTCTTTTAGATATCCTATAAAAAGAGCTAATACGGATCTATCCTCTAATTTATTAGCCATCTGTCTCTTGATATAGGCTGGACATCCCCAAGTCTTTAGATAACCTAGACTCGGCTTCTTACCATACCATATCTCATATAGTGTGGTGGGAACGGATTTTGATGGAACATTATTCAATAAGTGAATTGCAATTATTAAGGCATATCCCCAAAGATATAAAGATAAATCAGTGAAGCTTATCATGGACCTAACCATATCTAATAGGATCATATTTCTATTTTCGAATACTCTGTTGAGCTGAGATATTTCGAAAGGAGTCTATTGAGAGACTATGCCGTTGTCCTTCTCAAAAATTTTCGATTAAGGTATTCACCTACTCGATCAGATCGAAGAACCTTAATGGGTTTGCCTATTTATTTTTCTACTTTATTTCTGAATTTTTCAAACTTTTCAAAGATTTTAGACTTATATTTCATTATATATACAAACTCATATCATGACAGATCATCGATAAAAGTGATGAAGTAGCTAAAACCACCTCTGACCTACACATCAAATGGCCCACACACATTGGTGTACACAAAAGAGGCTATTAGCAACAAAAAAATTTTGTCGCTAATAAGCCAAATTAGTCGCTAATAATAATTAGCGACAAAAATTTCATTGCCAAAATTTCATCGCAAAAAATACCATCATTGATAATATTTTACGATAATTTTTTTTTAATCATAAATAATGGTAATTTATGATGAAATATTTTCATCATAAAAAATAAAAAATAAAAAAATTTATTCATAAAAAAATTAATTTGCGACGAAAATAACAGTCACTAATACAATTAATAGCGACGAAAATATATTCATCGCTATTACTAACTTTTAGCTACAAAAATTTTCATCGCCAAAATTTTATTTAATAAAAAATAATAATTAAAAAACTTTAGTGACTAATATTTACATCATAAATAAGTATTTTTTTGACAAAATTTTGCATCGCTAATAATTATTTACGATGAAAATTTTTTCATCACTGTTAATTATATATTTTTTTAAAAATTAAATTATTTTTGTAAATTTTTTATGATAAATATTTCATCGGTAATAATTCCATCACTATTTTTTTTAAATTTTTAATATATTTTTTTAAGTTATATGCATAATATTTTTTATAAATTAAAAAATTTGAATAAGAAATTTGCATAATAAAATGATAAATATATTTTATTATTTTATTATATCAAATTAAAATTACAAGAGTTTTAAAAAAATATATATCAAAGAGCCGTCACATATCGGCATGTGGAGAACGAGGTAGGGATGGAGAATGCTCGACGGAGCTCGGACCGACGATGGAGCTCAGACCGACCTGCTGTTGCCTCAGCATCTGGATTGTCTGCTCCATCTGCGTCATTCGCTCCATCATGTCGATTTGAAACTACTGATACTGATCGATGCGTGCAGTCATCTCCTGAGCTCGCTACTCAGTCTACTGTCGATCCTCGACAGCCTGCCTCTACACCTTCATCAACCGAGCCTGGCACGTTGAATGGATCTCAGCCCTAGATAATCATGAAGATGGAGCAGTGATCCCATATCCTAGACTCTTAATATAATAGGATCTCATACTGAGCATCTATTCACAGATCTCATCATCTATGGGTGCGGTCGAGCCCTCAGGGGTAGGCTGGGATCTCATGTCGGTCATATGATCATGAAAATAAAAATTAGAGTTATTTTAATTTTTTAATAAAGATCAAATTATGAATAAAAAATTAAATTAAAAAATTATAAAAAGCTCCTGGCTCCCCGTCGTCCACTCCTCCGACTGTCGCTGGTGGGTATGCTGGTAGATATCGATCCTACCAGGAAGCTCGTCATTCTCAACATCTCTCTGCAATTTCAGAATTATTTAAAAAAATTTTAAATGATTAAAAAAATATATCATAATTAAAATTTTAAAAAATATGTACCATATGCTCCATATGGCGAGCAAATGATCTCGAACCTCCATAATGCGGTACGGTCTGTCTCGTCCGGTTCGCCGCATTCTGGGCACAGCGTCTCTGTAAAATTAGCAGTAAAATTAGTAGATAATAAATATAATTTAAGAATAAATGATTAAGTCATTAAAATCTAAAAAAAAATTAGATGTGTACCTGATATGTCGGATCCTCGTAATGCCGGCATATAGTAGTCCAATCATCGATGGTGATGCTGTCGTAGGGCTGCAGCCATGCTGCCTCCTGTCCATCAGCCTGCACCACCCAGTACCAATACTGATGCATGCGACTGTGATAATCTTTGAAGCACAAGGATAGATGGGTATCGATCGCTCACACCACACGATCATCCTCGAAATTGATGATGTCAAATACACCCTGCCAATAACAAACATTAGAAGAATACTATGCAAATTAAATATTCATAATATAATTTATTTTACCAGTAAGTGGGTGTAGAAAATCTATCTCTGAGCTGGGACAACATGACGCCAATCAAAGAGCATCACCAGGGCATAGCTACGGCATATGATGCCCAGCTCGATCTGCCATGGCTCACACCATCCCCTAATAGATCTGGTGTAGCCGGCCGGTATCTCTATCCGGAGATGCTGTCTCGGGTGCTCACGTCTCCAATGCTCTAAAATGAGATTCTTCGGTCGACCTCATCCTTGCCTAACCACCGATGTAGACTGACCTAAAACAATAATAAATAAATCATTAGTATGATCCAAATAAAAGAATCAAATTTGATTATATATAAAGTGTAATGATTAATACTACTGGGACCAGCCTCACTAAGACCTGCCTCACTGGGATCCGGCTCAGTCGTAGTCAGCTCACTGGGATTGGCCAGTGCAGGACCCTCTGACACTGAAGCCGGTGAGGCCATGGAGATCGATGAAGGCACCTCAACCTCCGAGCTGTCTACAAGAAACTGTAAATCTGACCGTCGTCGTCTATCTCCTGATGCCATATCTGCAAGAATTGAGATGCAAATAAATATAATATTATATAATAATAATAATAATAATCAAATAATATTCTAATGAATATAATTATATCACATACCATTATTGCAACACAAAATTGAATGAAGAATAAAGATCTACTCATCAATATTCGTATCTTCCTCGATGTGTAGATCCTCGTCCGAATCACAGTAATTGATATATGTATCATCTTCTATCTCATCACCATTTATGAACTGATCGTCGCCCTCTGACTCATCCAGATTAGATACAAAATCAGCTTCAACTTCATTGGATGGGAGATTAGCCCTATTCAAAGGTGCTATTACAAGTTCTTCATCAATCAAAAACTTGGCTGATGTTTGTTCTTCTTGCTGAAAAGCTTCCTTTTCATGTAAATCCAAAATTTTATCCATCTCTAATCGAGTTGCTATGTCATATATGCCTCTAGGTGTTATTTTTTGTATGACATGCCAATTACCTTGATACTTTAGATCCTTCAAATATATTACTTGTTTCGCTTGAGTTGCTAATATGTACGGCTCATTTTGATATCATGTTCATGCAAGATTTACACTAATAAATTATGAATCGACATGAATCCCAATCTTTTTATTACTAATATCTCACTATTCACACTAAAATAAAAATACAAAATTACTGGACTTATACTTCAGTTCTATGATATCTACTAGTACATCATAATAATCAATCTCTTCTTCTCCTTCATATCCTATTGTAGCAATTCCACTATTCTGGGTCTGTTGTTGTATCTCAAGCTCCCTTGTATGAAATCACATTCCTCCAATGATACAGGATGTGTAGTGATTAACCCTTCGATCGGGATCAAGTGCTAAATTGTGCAACTCATCAGTTGCACCCACTTCTTTTTTGAAATACTTATATTTCATCTGCATCATAAGATAAAAAATATTATTAATTGAAATAATATTATTTATAAGTAAATAAATAACGTATCACTAATGTAACTTACAAGATCATCAAACTATTTTGTAAATTTCTTCCTATATCGATCATCGATATCCGTATTATTCTCTCTACATAGTATACTCTTGTGCTCACTGCAAGAAGTTACAATTTTTAATTTTACACTGACATGAAAAAATTTTTTGATCATTAAATAGTATCGTAAGATGATACTTACTCAATAAAATCTTCAATTTCTTCACAATTATTTAGAACGTAAAAATATACCTTGGATAGCTCGTTCACGTCTATAAATTTAAATTTTCTTGCACCAATAGGTCAAACCGTTTGTTTAAATATAGACAATATTGGCTCATTGTCACCCTATTCATGATCTGCATTATGATCTACACGACTGAATCTTATTTCGATATCATCAAGATATATCGAGCAGAATATGATAGACTCGATAGCTATATATGCTTCCGTTATAGACCCTTCAGGCCCTGCTTTATTACGCACATATTTTTTTAAGATGCACAAGAATCTGCAAACAAAAATAAATTTAAATTTTATAAAAGTATTAATATCTTATAATTGATATGATAAAATACGTATAACTTCTTTACCTTTCAATAGGATACATCTATCGATAATGTACCGATCCGGCCAAAAGAGCTTTCTTTGGAAGATGGACAGCCAGATGCACCATAACATCAAAAAATGATGATGAAAAAATTTTTTCTAACTTACAAAGAATGAGTACGATATTCTTCTCTAATCTTTCAAGTAAGTTAATATTCAATTTTTGACAACATAATTCTTGAAAGAACACTTCCAGCTCAATCAATGCAGTTTAAACATCACCACCCAAATAGCCATGCATGACCACAGGAAGCAAACGTTGCATCATCACATGAGAGTCATGACTTTTCATGCCAGAGATATCACCGTTATTGTTTCCACACATCGCGATATATTTGAAGCATATGCATCAGGAAACTTTATGGTTTTGAACCATCCACAGAAATTCTTCTTTTCCTCTCCAAATAGTGAATAACATGCGGATGGCATAAAAAATCTCTCACTTCGATGAACTAAATGCAACTCCGATCGGATTTCTATTTCTTGCAGATCAAGATGAGCTTTTGTACCATCTTTTATTTTTTTTAAAATATTCAATACAGTACCGATTATATTATCATAAATATTCTTTTCAATATGTATTATATCTAGATTATGACGAAGTAGTAGCTGCTTCCAATGCGATAGTTCAAAAAAAATACTTCGCTTCGTTCAATTCAGTTCAGCTTCAGTATGCTTTCGCTTGCGAGTACCCGATGTTTTTCTAAATCGAATATTTTCAATGACTTCAAGTTGTTCTAAAATTTTTGATCCACTTAACTCCTTAGGTGACGAATGTCGATCGGACTTACTATCAAAGAATTGATTATAACAGGTCCTCCAAGAATAATTAGTAGGAAGAAACTGTCGATGATCCATGAAACATATTTTCCATCCGTGCTTTAAATATAAGGAGGATGCATCACTATTGCATATTGGACATGCCAGATATCCTTTGGTGCTCCATCCAGATAAATTTTCATATGTCGAAAAGTCATTTATAGTCCATAAAATCGAAGCATGCAACTTAAAATTACTTCGACTCTCAGAATCATATGTCTGAACCCCATTTTTCTATAACTCCTTCAGATCATCAATCATAGGTCGTAGATATACATCAATTTCATTATCTGATGCTTTCAGATCCGAAATCAATAGTGACATAAAAATAAATGATTTTTTCATACACTTCCAAGGTGACACATTGTATACAACTAGCATCACAGGCCACATGCTATAAGAGGTACTTATATTGCCAAAGAGATTAAATCCATCTGTCACTAGACCAAGCCTGATATTGTGCGGGTCACTCGCAAAGTACAGATGCTTTGCATCAAAATCTTTCCACACTAAAGAGTTGGTCGAGTGGCTAAGTATGTTCTCCTCCAAAATCTGCTGCTCATAATGCCATCTCATTTCTTCAGCTATCTTTGTGGACATATACAACCTTTGAAGTCTTGGAATCAATAAAAAATATCTCAAAATCTTTTGAGGTATTTTCTTTCCTTTCTTATTATCGATTTTGTATCTAGGCTCACCATAATTCAGATATTCAGTTGCTTGTTCATTATCCTTATAAAATAATATGCAGTCATTTTTGCAGGCATGTATAGGAGTATAGCCAAGTCCAATTTTTCACATGTATATTTTTGCTTCAGAATATGATTTTGGCTGTCTCTCTCCCTCGGGTAGAGCTGTTTTAATCAATGTTAAAATTTGATCAAATAACTTCTGACTCCATCGGTTCACGATTTTGATATGAAGTAATTTTATCAAAAATTCTAATTTTAAAAATTTTGTACAATTTGAATAAAGTAGCTCTCGTGCATCCCTTACAAGCTTTGCAAACTGTTCAGAGGTCCCTTGTACCTCAAGCTGGATATTATGTTCATGATCAGAATTGCTTTCAGATGCAGCAATATTCATCTGTACATTCGAACAAGCACCTTGATGTAAATCATGTAACAATTCTCCTATACCCGTATGTTCGATAGGTCCATCAGCATCACTATCATCTTTAGTATCGTCATCGTCGCACACCACCTCATTCAGATCATCCTCCCCATGCCATGTCTAACAAGTATACTTCTTATCCATACCATATTGTAGTAAATACTCTTCAACAAGTGTTATGTGACGATATACTATATTAACACATCTCTTACATGGACACTTTATTCGACTAGCACTGTCAGCCTTATGCCTTGCAAAATCAATAAAATCTCGAACTCCTTTTCAGTATTCAGACAAAAAAATTCTTCTAGCATTCATCCAACTTTTGTTGATATTCATCTAACAATAAACACAAAATTATTAATAATCAAAAAAAAATCTGTGGTATTCAGGATCCCGATCCGAATTTCAGACTGAATCGCATTCCGAATTCCAGCCAAAATCCCGAACTGGATCCAGTTCCGGATCTCTTCATACAAAATAACACATATTAAAAAAGATATGCAGACTGAACATTAACAAAGAAAATGTGTAGTCCTATCCCTCTATGAAGTAAAAATGCATGATTCTATCTTTTTCAAATTATTACTAACAGGTGTGGCCCTATCCCTTTCAGAAAAATAATAATCTCATTATTGTTATTAATGGATATTTTGTCTCATTTTCATGAAAATTTCGGTAGCATCTCCCCATGGTTCTACAAGTATATGATGTGGATACGGTGCTCACGCACCTATCCACCATATACCCGGAGAACAATGGACAGATAACTACTGAATACCATATAATGAAATGAAATATCAACTATTAACAATAATAATAATATTATTTTTTCAAAAAGTCTAAATACGGGACATCCAAGTTTCGATCTCGATGAAAATCGAAACTTGAATGAAAATCTATGGCTCAATACAATTTAAGTACCATCTTTGAACGTGCATTCGAAGATGGATTTCTAATTTATCAAAAAAGAATAATTTTGTATTGAAATTTTTTCATGAGAAATTTTAATAGGATTTTTTCTAAAATAAAAATATTTTTTTAATTTATAATTTCAACAGCATACAAAACAGTACATAAAATAATTTAATTATAACAAGTAACAGCAATGTGCATTGTGTTAGTGAAAAAATAATTAGTCAAATAATTAAATAATTTCAGCAGTAATACTAAAAAATAATATGCAACAATTATAATAATTTCAACCCGGCCCGACCAGATCTGACTCGAAATCGATCCGACCTGACCCTGACTCCCCCCGGCCTGACCAATCCCGGCCCCACCCGACCTGTCGGACCGCCCCATCCCCATCCCTGGACCCATCTCCGAAGGCCCCGATCAGACCCAACCCGGAACCGATCCGATCCAGACCCAACCCTGACCAAACCATGAAATCGACCCGACCTGTACCCGACCAGACCCACCCCACCCCGACCAGACCCGACCCCAACCCGACTCGGACTGGACCCGACCCAGCCCGGCCCAGTCACGGACCCGACCCAACCCAGCTCGACCCGGTCCGGCCCGACCGCACCAACCCGGCCCCACCCAGCACGATTCGAAAATGATCAGGCCCGGCCCGGCCCCATCATGGACCCAGCCCGTACCCACCTCGATCCAAACCCGCCCCAACTCAGCCCGCCCCGCCCCAACCTGACTCGGACTAGACCCGACCTGACCCGGCCCAATCACGGACCCGACCTACCCCAGCCCGACCCGATCCATCCCGCCCCGACCCGGCCCCAACCCGACCAAGACTGGACCCGACCCGGCCCAGCACGGACCCGACCCGACCCGGCCCAGTCACGGACCCGACCCGACCCGGCCCAGTCACGGACCCGACCCGGCCTGACCCGCACCAGCCCGGCCAGGCCCAGCAAGACCTGAAAACGACCAGGCCCGGCCCGGTCCCATCACGAAACCGACCCGACCCAGTCACGGACCCGACCCGGACCTGAACCCGAACCCAGACCCGGACCCAGACCTGGACCCAGCCACGGCCACGGCCACTGCCCGGCCCTGCAGAAACCATCTCCGGCCTGTCGGTGCCGGACCGCCGTCCCCATCCCCGGCCTCGACCTACTAGACCCAGCCCGCAGGCCCAGTGACCCCGGCTAGCAGGCCCCACAACCTCGGAACGCAGGCCCCGCGGCCCCAGACCGCCATCCCCATCCCCGGCCCGCAGGCCCCGGACAGCCATCCCTGACCCCCGGCCAACTGGCCCCATCCCCGACCCCAGCCCGAACCCCCAAAAAAAAAAGAATAAGCTCACCTCGACGACGGCACTGGCGATGGCTTTGTGGACGGCGACGGCGATGGTGGAGAGAACGGCGACGGCGATCGGACATGGGGAGAGACGCGGGACACCGGGGGGGAGGGAATGCGAGAGAGAGAATGCCGAGTGAGGGCGGGGGGGAAGAAAATGGGTTTCAAGTGGGACATGATGGGATGCGGGGTATTAACGATGAAAATTTTCGTTGCTAATAATTTATTTTCATCATAAATAATTTAAACAAAAAAAATATTTTGTGATAAAAATAAGTGTTTTATCACTAATAACCTAACTAGCGACAAATAATTTTTCATCGCTAATATTTTTCATCAAAAAAAATTTTTGCTGGAAAAAAAATTTTCAAAATTTTTATCGCTAATAATTTTTTTTCATCGCTAATAATTTAAATGGAAAAAATTTTACGATGAAAATAATACTTTTCATCGCTAATAACTAACTAGCGACGAATAATTTTTCGTGGCTAATATTTCCCATAAAAAAATTCTCGCTGGAAAAATCTTTTTTCAAATATATTATTTATGATGAAAATATATATTTTCGTTGCTAATAGCCCCAAAATTTTATTAACAATGATTATTTTTATCGCTAATTACATTATTAGCGATGAAAATTTTTTTCCATTAATAATAATTACTAAAAAAAATTTTTCATTTCTAAGTTTTTAATAAATAATTATATGATGCTCGCATGATAAAATTTGTTCAGATCCAATTGACAAGATAGACGGCAGGACCACATTAATTCACTGAAAGCGAGTTCAAGGATATTTGATTGCAAATATTTTAACTCAGGGCTTCCTGCGAAAAATAATGATATTTGAGAGGTCAAAAAATAGAACTAGGCCTCTTTAGCTCCAGAGCCCAGATATGAGGTGCAAAATTTTCTCTTGATCTGCTGTCATATTACCTTTTTTATTTTTTTTCTTTTGTTTATTAAGTAAAATGGATGGAAGATCGACCAAAATTGGACAAAAGCAAGATTCAAACTAAGAGTGTCAATGGACCAAATTGTGTTTGGTTCACATGCAGGTTGAAGTAAGTTCGACCCATACCCCACATATACTTTTTCTTCATCCACATCAGCTCATCAACCTTTCTAAATTTTTATTCATTACTTATGTGTATAACTAAGAAATAAAACAAAATAAGATTTTCAAATATCACAAGCAATAAAATCAAGATTTATCTTTAAATATATCATTATAAATATAATAAACATAAAATTTACTATATATGATAATTATGAACTAACTAATGATAAAACTAAATAAAATGTACTTATATATTCCAAAATATCTTGGCCCACTCTGTCCATCATTCTTGTAAACTTTTAATTTTAATATTTAATATTTTTTTATAATTTTTTTATAATTTTTTTTACAATAAAAATTTTTATTATTTTTTTTAAATTATATCTAGCATTTTAAGTATGATTCCAATAATTTTTTTAAATTTTTAAAATTTTTAAACCATTAGCAATGAAATTTTTCATCATTAAAACTCGTGTTTACAATGGAAAAATCATTTTTCATCACTAATAGTTTAGTTTTTGAAATTTATTTTTTTTTATTTTTTAAGTATTGGCGATGATCAAAATACATCGTAAATAAGTAATGATTTTGCAATGTTAATTCATTTTATGGTCGCAAATAGTTAATTATTCATGATGAAAAATTTCTGTCGCAAATTATTTTTTATTTTTAAATTTTTAAAATATATTTATTTATGATAGAAATTGTCTTTTCTATCGCAAATAACAATTATTAGCAATGAAATTAGTTTCAAAGCAAATATTATGTAATTTTAAATTTTTACTTTTTCTAATTATTTGCGATCAAATAATTTGGTCGTAAAAAATATCTTATTGACAATGATAACTTTTTCTTAGTCACAAATACCTTATTTTTGAAATTTTAAAATTTTTATAAATTTTTCAAATATTAGCGATGGAAAATAAAATTTTATCGTAAATATTTTAATTATCTACAACATCTATCTTTTCACCATAAATAATTTTTATATTTTAAAATTTTAAATTATCTAACTTTTTAAAATATTAATAATAAAAATATTTATCATTAATAAACATTATTTATGATATAAATTTTTTTCATCATAAATAATTAAATTATTTATGATTGCTATTTACGTCATAAATAATCAAAAATATTTAATTTTTTATTTTTCCTCAAATATTAGTGATAAAAATTTTTAGTCATAATTTATAGATATTTGGTGATGGAAACATTGTTTTTATCGCAAAAAATGTAACTATTACCGATGAAACATAAATCATCGCTAATAATTAGATATTTATAATTTAAAAAAATTATTTATGATAAAAATATTCATCAAAAATAATCAATTAATTATGATAAAATTATTTTTTTCATCGCTAATAATTTTTTTTACGATGGATTTCTTTTATTATCGTAAATATTTCTTTATTTCTGACGAAAAATTCCTTTCACCATTGATATGGTTATTTGCGATGAAAATATTTTCCATTGCAAATTAATTCATCGCTAAAAATTGCTTTTCTTGTAGTATGTGTACCAGGACAAGTAACTCGATGGCCCCTTCCTCATGTTCTACAAAGGATAATTTGATCATTTTTTTTCGAAGGCAAGATTCACAAGCTAGGTACGACTTTAGATCAAGAGAGCCAAGGATCCTATCTTTTTCTAGTTTATTTATCATGTCCTCTCCAATATAACCTAGTCTGTGATGCCATAAGTACTTCGATTAATTTCATCTCTGGATCTCTTTTGACCTACGGTACTCACCATTTGCTCATTCAAATTCATATTAGCATCAACATGCAAGTGATATAGACTGTTAATTAAAAGACCATATGCAACCAATTTATTTCATAAATAAATGGATCAAAAGTTTTTATTGAAATTAAATTCAAGACCATCCTGTGCTAGCAAGACATGAAAATTAAATTTTGACTAGCTACAGGAACAAAATAACAATCTTTTAAATCTAATCTAAATTCCGACAGTAATCGAAGAAGATAAGTGCCAACGACTTCTGCAGCAACTTTTACTCTATTGTCGATCTGAAGGATCATGTCATATTCCCTCAATCTCCTACTTTCTATTAGACCCAACATTAAGGTACATATATGAGCACTCGAACTAGAGTCCAATATCCAACTAGAAGTTGAAAATCGTAAAGTTAGATTCAATTACGAGCATACCTTTTGAAGGTTTATCACCTTTTTTGATCTTTAGGCTCTCCAGATAGAGTGGATAGTTCCTCTTCCAATAGCCGTCAGCATCACAGTGGAAATATTTTCTCTTTGCTTCAGTCTTCTTTGGAACATTCTTGTTTGGCTTGCTCTCTTTCTTCTGCTTCTTAGCGGATTTGTTCTTCTTCTTCCAACCACATTTTTTCTTAGTCGAAGAAGTCCGCTCCGCAGCAAGAACAGTATCCCTTGAACTCTTCAAGGTTTCCTCCATAGTGACCAACATGTCGATCAGTTCGGATATAGTGCAATCAAGTTTGTTCATATAAAAATTTATAATAAATTAACTATATGAACTAGTCAGAAATTGAAAGATCAAATCCATCTGTAATTTCTTTTGCAAATCAAGTCTGAGCTTCTCAAGCTCCTCAATGTCCTTGATCACTATCATACAGTGCTCATGAAATAACTGTCCTTCATGCATCTTCAGATTGAAGAGTCTTTTAGATACTTCGAAGCACGCTGTATGGCTCTGCTTACCATACAACTCTTATAGGTGAGTGATTATAGCCCTGACAGTGGGCATATACTCATGCTAGCTCTGCAACTCATTTGTCATAGATGCCAGCATATAGCACTTGATCCGACTATCTTCATTCATCCACTTTTCATAAGCAGTTTTTTGCTCTATAGTAGGATGGTTTGGTAACATTAGGTGTTTCTTATCGAGTACATGACTTAGTTTTTCAAAAGTCAGAATAATCCTGAGGTTTTTTAGCCAGTCTTTATAGTTTGTTCTGGTCAAATGATTGGATTTAAGGATGCGGGCTAGAGGATTTGAAGCTGATATTATATAACTGTGAGAGTAGAGATTCAAGTTAGACTTTTATACTTTAAATTTATATTTGCTCTAAAGACTTTAAGATGAAAATAATGACTCCTACTAATTTTTCAGATCCCTCCACTCTCCAGATAGAAAATGAAAATTCTAATGCGATAAATGTATTCCTAATGGGTGCTATGGTCCCACCGATGCTATGTACCTCACCTAACAGTTATTAGTAATACGCACATCGATGCATGGATAACTCTTTGCCTAGATGCTTCTCTAAGCATGTTGCAACGATTTGATCTCTAAGTCATATGGGCTCACCTAACAGTTATTGACCACACTTTTTAGTTTAGTCCGATCCATCATTCACAAGCAAGTAAAAAGCCATCATTGGGTCCCTCATCTAACAGTTACTAGGTCCAACCCTATCTTTACTCTGGAGCAACTCTTTGCTAATAGAGTGATTACATATTTTCGGTGCAACTGAACTACTGTGACAAGTTGAGAACAATCAAAAGCACGTCCGCATATCTACAACGATGGAAGACCTATGGACTTAATATTTATTGAGAGGTTTAGGTTTAGGTCTCATCAATTAGTCATCATATGATCAATCTAATTGACATGGGCTAAACCAAACCATCAAGCAATCTTATTCAAGACTCAATCTTTCAAATTGGTCAGATAAGTAGAGATCGATGGGGGTCCTCCCATTATTTTTCTTAGACACCAATAAATTAGCCAGATCAACGAATAAAATCAATTAAATAACCACTTCTCGATTATTTATCTTAGACACCAATAAGTCAATTAGTCCAAATAGGTTAGCTTAGATGAATCAGGCTCAAGCCATCGAGCTGAATTAGATCTTTAGATTAATCGATTCTATATATAGAGTTTAATTGATTTAATCAATAATAACTATATGATCTTATAACTTAATTGACCTAATCTTAATCAATATTTGACTCAGTTTGATCAATTACTTAATCAAATTAGACCCATTGTGTTCAAATCAAAAATTCTACATGCAATCTAATTACATGACCTAATTTTTGATTTTTTTCATGATCAAAATCCACATGTACAAACATAAATTTCAGATTTCAAAACTAAATTTTAGTCTAAATTTTTTGTATGAAGGATAAGTTTTAAATTATGAAACTAATTTTCAGACTTAACATACAAGCATATATCTCATATATATATATGTAAAATTTAGATCTAAACAAAAATTCAGATCATAACATGATGTCATATATCTCATATACAAATCATGAATCATATTGACAATAATTTTTAGACCTAAATATGCAATCACATATCTCATATATGAATCATAAATCAGGTTAAATTAATTTTTAAATTTATGCATGCATCTATATATCACATAAACATGAACTAGAAACTATTCTCCAATAAAATTCAGATATATGGATGCTTTCACATATCAACTATATGATCTGAAAATTAAATTTAAAATAAATTTTAGAATTAAAACAATCATCTATATATCTCATGTATCAAGAAAAATCAGATTTTGAAACTTTTTTTAAAATATGTAAATCAATTTTATGCATATAAAATCTGTGGCTCTGATAGTACTGTTAAAATTTTGTGTCGGGACATGTATGTATATTTCAAAAAAAAAAATTTAAATAATATAGTAGAATAAAAGATTAAAATATCTTTTTAATCTACATCATGTATGCATAAAATATAGAATACTAGGATCTATTTCATATGCTGAAATTGAATATATACTGAATTTTATGCTGAAATTGAATATGTGATCTGATCATATACATGTTTCACAAATTATTTCTTCAAATTTGGATCTAAAAGAGGATAGGTTCTCTCTTAGCTGTGTAAGTGCCCAGCCTCTATGGGTATCCACTCAAGATCAGTCTGGAACAGTCCTCTTTGGTATTGATTTTTTTTCTAAGAAAAATCAGCCTGCGAATCTGAATGAAGCCTGGATCAAGATCAACTCTTTGATCCTTTCTTTGATCTTCTTTTTTTCTTCTTCTCTTGCTTTTCTTTTCTTAATTATGAAACAATCAAGATTTGAAAACCTTGAAAATCTGTAAGCAAAGGGACGCCCAAACACCTTTTGGGCGTGGAGAAGTGGGATGCCCAAACTCCTTGGGCATTGGATCTTCGAAGGAGAAAAGAGAGAGAAAAGAGAGGGGGCATGGAGACCTTCTAAAGAAGGCATGGGGTGCTGAAATTTAGTGCTTAGAAGTCTTAGGAAAGATTCCTTTAAATAGGCATAAGGTTTGAATCCTATTCAAAATCAAACAACCACTTAATATAAATCCTATTTATATTAGGAATCCTTATTCCTTTAGTTATTAGATCCCCTTTAGGAGATCTTTTAGGCGCCAACTATTGGAGCCCTTGCATCCACAAATACACATGCCACATGGGGCCTACGGGATGCCCCATATTGGTCTAACATGCCCTCTAATGGGTGGGCACGTCCAATTTGATCAAATCAAGTGGCGCTCAATCAAAACTATCAAAAAAATTGATTAAGAGTTTGGATCCTTAATTCATTTGATCCAAAACCCGAGGCACCCAATAATTGGAGCCTAATGAATCTAATTCATTTAGGTTATTAGCAAGTAATTAAACTTGAATTAATCTTATCAAATAAAAAATTCAAATGTAAAAAAAAAATTGGGTTCAACCATGTGCTAGCAAGGTTACCTTGAACCCAATAGGATTTTTCTAAATCCAATTAAGACTTCATAAGCCTAATTGCTTATTCCAGATCTAATACCTTTGTTGTATGATCCCATATGTTCAATTCTATCTGGTAGTAAAATATACAATGATCTTTATCATAGTATCATTGAAACTCTTTTCAATGGGTCGGAATAATTTCACTCCAACTCATCAAGAGTTGTCGATCCTAAGCAATCCTAATGAGCTCTCACCATCCACCAGTGACAACTAGGAGTATATAGTGACAATCCAGTAGAACCAAAAAAGAATCTCAAAGTGTAGTTCACATGTGATTCAGTCCCTCTATCATGAGTTTCGATTAGATGGTAGGTTATAGATAAATCATCAAATCTCATCATCAGTCATATGATAGATTCGATCAGCTCAAGTCCAATCACAATTCTCATAAAAACTCTTTTCCATTAATCATATTGCTGTGGTCACAGACTCTCAGACTTAGTATCTCAAATCTCATAGGACTACTCATCTCTATCAAAGTCGATAGATTTCATCTAGATACGTATCCTACTCCTACAGTAGATCAACTGTCACCAACATCCACTGCAAAGACTTATTGAGACTATGTTTATGTGTCAGTCAAACTCCGACAGCCTCATTGTGAGCAGTCATACCATCGCAGGTCAAAGGATCATTCACACAACTACAACATTGAGACAGTTACTGATGATCGATTAAAAATTTAAATGATCTCTTGTATGATCACGCTCAGTACAAGTTGTTCTTTAACAACTACCCACACTCATTGCTTAGTATCTCTACACTGTAGATCAAAGACTCATCCATCCCGAAAGAAGCGATCTGTGCATCTATCTATCCGGATCGATCACCATTCTCATGATGATATTATAATCAGAAGTATTTAAAAATTATATACATGTCTCTAATTCTCAACACCTTGAGAATATGTATTAAAATATTAATTCTATGGATGATTTAAGGATACATCACACTTGAATGAAAATAAACTTATCTTTTTATTGATTAAATTAATAAATTAAGTACAAAATTGTATCCTAGATTTATTACAATGTGTCAGTCATATT
Source organism: Elaeis guineensis (assembly GCF_000442705.2). NCBI lineage: Eukaryota > Viridiplantae > Streptophyta > Magnoliopsida > Arecales > Arecaceae > Elaeis > Elaeis guineensis. Next base: position 19,043,790 of record NC_025999.2, read on the forward strand.
GACTTCTAGGACATACATCTAACATAAAATATCTTAAGTGATTTTTTAATTTGCTTCTCTACCTCACATCTAAATTTTTTGAACTTTTCAAAGATTTCAGATTTATGTCTCATAAGAAACACATACCCATACCGTGAAAAATTATCGATAAAGATGATGAAGTAGAGATAACCTACTTTGGTTGGCACATCAAATAGGCCGCACACATCAGTATGTACCAGAGTCAGTATGTTTGTGGTCCTTTCCTCGTGTCCTACAAAGGATAGCTTAGTCATCTTTCTTTGAAGACAAGATTCACAGATTGAAAACAACTCATTTAAGAACGAGTCTAAAAAACCATCTTTCACCAGTTTGTTGATCATTTCTTCTCCAATCTGATCTAACCTAAGGTGCCACATATACTTTAAGTTAACCTCATCTTTGGATCTTTTAGATCCAACGGCACTCACTGTTTACTCAGATAAATTAACTGATTCATCTGCATCAATATGCAAATGATAGAGATTGTTGTTAAAGTGACCACGTGCAACTATTTTATTTCTAAAATAAATGGTACAATGGTCCTTATTGAAACTAATTTAATAATCATTTTGTACTAAGCATGGAACAGAAATCAAATTTCTGCTCGCATTAGGTACACAGTAACAGTCCCTTAGTTCTAGACAAAAATTAGATGATAGTCGAGGAGGATAAGTCTTTATGGCCACAACAGCAACTCTTGCTCCATTGCCTACTCATAGGGTCATCTCTCCTAGCCTCAACCTTCTATATTTCTTAAGATCCTGCATTGAAGTGCACAAGTGTATACTAGAACCAGAGTCTATTACCTAGCTAGTAGTATAATAAACCATTAAGTTAGTCTTGATCATGAGCAGATCCGACATACCTTTTAAAGGTGTGTCCCTTGAAATTTTTAAGATCTCCATCAGTATTTTATGATCTAAGACACAACCTAGCTTCTCAGAACTCAAAACACTTTTCAAGTCCCTTTGCCAATCCTTACAGTTAGAACCTAGCAATTGGTTGATTTTTAAGATGCAGGCTAGACAATTAGAGATAGATAATTTTCTATAGAGAGAAAAAAATTTTTTGTTAAACTTTTATAATTGATTTTAGTTTATTTTAAAAATTTTATTTTGAAAATAAACTTAGCTCTCACTATTTCTTCGGAGCTTCCACTATTTCTTCGGATCCCAACACTCCTTGGGTTAGAAAGCAAAAATTTTTTTGCTAGTTAAGGTTCCTGGTGGGTACTGCGGTCCTACCGATTGGCACACCATCTTACTTGATAGATCTTGGAGAATGTGTCAACCAATGGATGGATAACTTTTGCCCAATACTTCTTAAGCAAATTATAGTAGACTTGGTCTCTAAGTCCTGAAATGTCACCTAACAGATCATGGCTTCATTCCTTAGTTAAGTCAGACTAACCATCGTGTGTGAGTGAAGCCATCATTGGATCCTCACCTGATAGATCTTGGGCCCAACCCCATCTCCATCCCACTACAAATAGAGTGGTTGCTTCTCCTCTGATGTAATTGAATCATTGTATCCAGTCAAGAACAGTCAACATCGGAGTAGGCATGAAAGACCCCTTGACTTAATATTATTGAGGAGATTTTTAATTTAGGTCTTTTTAATCCTAATTAGTCATAACTGTTATGACTAATCCTAATGGTGTAGGCTAGCTCAAATCATCAAGCAACCACATTAAGACTAATCAACTAAATTGGCCATAAAAATGTAAGATCGGTGGAGGTCCTCCTGTTGCTTGCCTTAGACATCAATAAATTATCCAAGTCAGCGAACAAAATCAATCAAATAATCATCTTTTTTTAGGTTAAATCAAATCACTTTTCTTAGACACCAATAGATCAATCAATATCAAATAGATTAGCTTATACAACTGAGACTCGAGCTACTGAGCCAAATCAGATCTTTGAGTTAATTGATCCAACATATGATTGTTAATCGATGTGATCAATCTACAACTATTAGGTTGATCTCGAGCACTTTTAACCTAATCTTAATTAACTCTTGATTTGGTTGAGTCAACCGCTCATCTCAACTAAGCCCCATCATGTACTAATCGATTACTTAAAAGTAATTGACTTACTAGACCTAATTGAACTATCCAAGTCCAAACCCTCATATTTTATGTTTAAGATTAAGATCTTAAATTTTTAATTTTAGATTTTAATCTTAATTTTAGATTTTTAATACTTAATTTTAGATTTTAAATTTAAAATTTTAGATCTTTAATTAAGTATATTATGAACATGAGATAGTTTAGATTAAAATTACCAATCTATGTATCTCATACATAAGCATTAAATCTGATCTAAACATGATCAAATATATCACATATTTATCAAAGATTAGATCTAATTACATACATCTAATGTTGTTGCTTTAAGAATTGATTTTGATGATCGCAAACCATTTGAGAAGACTACTAATGTGTTTCTTATCTTTGGAGAATATTTTTGTGATGTTTCAGATAGTTCAAAAGATTGGATTTGAAAAGCTTCATCAAGTATACTAAAATTGAAGTTTCTACAAGTTGAAAAAATTTTCGAAGCCTTCTGAGAGTATCCAATTGATTTGAAGCCATTTGAGAGCATTTGAAAATATTCTAATAAGTTTCAAATCTTAAATGCATGAAAAATTGGGTTGCAACAAAGTAGAGCGACCCGTCTGGATCATCCCTTTTCATTGAGTAACCGGCATGCACTGTTTTGACTTGTGGCATGCAGTGGGATGACTCACCTAGGATGACTACTGAGACCCTGAGATCAAAATAGAAAGTCTGATTTTCAGACTGGCCAAATGAGGCATCCCATGAGACTTTTCAGTCATGGTGGGACGACCCATATGGGATGATCCATTCTAGGTGAGTTCGTAACGGCTAGTTTTCAGTCCGTTTTTAATGTATTTAATGTGCATTAAATATTTTCCAATGGCTCTAAAATAACTCTAAAATATTCTCAAAGATAAATGGTGACTATAAATGTTCTCTTGAAGTAGAAAATCATAAGTTTTGTAAGTATTCAAGTTCACATCCGAGAAAAGCTCAAACAAATCCTAAAGAGAGGAAAAGAAGCATTTAATCACTTCACCAACCACTCTCCAGCTGTAATCAAGTGTGCAATTCATTGAAGGTGTTCAGCAAAAGCTTCTTCTCCTTAAGTATTATATTTTTATTACATTTATTATATTTATTTAAGGAGATATTATGCTGAATTTTATGTACCTTATTTTTCTCATATTGTATTTGGGTTTTTGAGTTTTGGAAGGTTCCAAAACTTGGTTGGATTGATCCGAACCTTGAATCAGATTATTGAGAATTGGCTTATATCTGAAAAATAAGTATTCTTGCTTGGATAGTAAGGGTCGGAGTTGTCCGACGTGTTATAATTTTGAAATCTGTTTAGTGGATTGAATTCTCAAGTAGGGACTTGGAGAGTGGATGTAGGTGCAAGGTTAGTATCGAACCACTATAAATTCTTGATATTTATTGTATTTGCATCTCTTTACTTACTCTTTGTATTCAATACTTGTTTATCTCTCATTTGTATTTGATTTCATCTTTATTGTAAATCAACTCATTCCACTCAACATCTTAGTACATTATTTAAGTGCACTAATCTTGAAAATTTTAAAAAGATCCAATTCACCCCTCCTCCTCTTGGGCTCCATATCTGGGCAACAAGTGGTATCAAAGTTTGGTGCTCTAGCCCTTGCTTGATTTAACCATCAAGAGCTAAAAGTCCATGGCAGCCCAATTTGGCACATCACTAACCGAGGGGCAATCCATAAACTGACCTCCATTTTTCAATGGGTCAAACTATACCTATTGAAAAGCTCGGATGAGAATTTTTATTCAAGTACTTGACTATGATATGTAGAGTATCATAGTAAATGAACCACACACACCTACTAAATTGATTGATAGTGTATCTCTCCTTAAGCTAGAAGGTGAATGGGATGAATTTGATAAGAAAATAGCTTAGCTCAATGCTAAATTTATGAATATTTTATATTGTACTTTAGATGCAAATAAATTTAATCATATTCTATATGCAATTCTGCTAAAAAAATTTAAGATAGGTTAGAAGTCACATATGAAGATACAAACCAAGTAAAAGAGTCTAAGATAAATATGCTTGTGCACAACTATGAACTGTTTAAAATAGAACCTGAAGAGTCAATAACTCAAATATTCATCCATTTTACTGATATCATAAATACTTTAAAAAGTTTTAACAAATGTTATTCTAACAATGATCTTGTGAGAAAAGTGCTCAGGTCCTTACCAAGAATATGAGAGGCAAAGGTCACTGCAATCCAAGAAGCCAAAGATTTAAATATTCTACCATTGAAGGAGCTTCTTGGATCCCTCATGACTCACGAACTGACCATGAAGCAACACTCTAAGGAGAAAATAAGAAGAAAGAAGACTATCACTCTCAAGTCGACAGCTCAGGAAGAAGAAGACACAGAAAAATCAGACAATGGCAAGGAAGATGAAGATTTGGCCCTGATAACCAGAAAATTTAGATGCTTCATGAGGAGAAAGAGACAAGAGATCAAGAGAAGACCACCAACTAAGGGAGAGCCGAGTAAAGAAAAAGAAAAAGATCAGTCCATCATTTATTATGAGTGCAAGAAGTCAGGCCACTTCGGATCAGAATGCCTCCAGCTCAAGAAAGGTAAAAAAAAGTTCAAAAAGAAAAAAGCTATGATGGCTATATAGAGCGACAACGATGACTCCACCATAATTTAAGAATCTCATGAAGAAACCAACCTATGCCTTATAGTACATAAAAATGAGGTGTGTCTTGCATCCCAAGCAATAAAACGAAAGTGGTATCTTGATAGTGGATGCTCAAGACACATGATTGGTGATGAATCTCAATTCATCACATTGAAAGTCAAGAATAGAGGAATGGTCATTTTTGAAGATAATGGCAAAGAAAATATCATCGGTATTGGTAACATTGGTATCACTCCATCCACTTGTATTGAAAATATATTACTTGTAGATTGTCTTAAGCATAATCTTTTAAGTATTAGTTAATTATGTGATAAGGATTACAAAATAGTTTTTAAATCATCTATGTATATTGTAACTAGTTCCTCTGATGTTAACACTAGATTCATTGGACATAGGCATGGTAATGTATACATGGTTGATTTGGATAATCTATCTTTACAAAATATGTAATGTCTTGTGGCCATGAATGCTAAAATTAATGAGACTAGTTGGCTTTGGCACCGTAGGCTGGCACATATTAGTATGTACACACTTTCTAAAATTATTAAAAAAGATTTAATTTTTAGTTTATCAAAAATTGATTTTGACAAAAATAAAATTTATGATGCAAATCAATTAGGTAAACAAACAAGAGTTTTCTTTAAATCTAAGAACATCGTTTCAACTTCTAAACCTTTAGAGCTCTTACATATAGATTTATTTGGTCCTACAAGGATAACTAGTCCAGGAGGAAAATAATATGGTTTTGTAATTATTGATGATTTTTTATATTTTACTTGAGTTTTATTTTTAGCTTCTAAGGATGAAGTATTTTCAGCATTCTTTAAGTTTTATCGAAAGATTTTGAATGAAAAAAGTTTGCCAATTATTTCTATACGAAGTAATCATGGCACCGAATTTGAAAATAAAGATTTTAAAAAATTTTATGATGAAAAGGACATAGATCATAACTTCTCAGCATCTAGAATATCATAATAAAATAGAATTGTTGAAAGAAAAAATAGAATCCTAGAAGAAATAGCCTGTACCATGCTATGTGAAAGCAAACTTTCAAAATATTTTTAGACAGAGACAATTAACATAGCATGTTACATTTTAAATCATGCTTTAATAAGATCTATTTTAAAAAAAATACCTTATAAATTATGAAAATATAGAAAACCTAATATAGGTTATTTTCATATTTTTGATTGTTGGTGTTTTGTTTTGAATAATGACAAAGATAGCTTAGGCAAATTTGATGCAAAATCTGATGAAGCTATCTTTCTTGACTATTCCACTTCTAGCAAAGCCTTTAGAGTATTTAATAAAAAAATACTAGTAGTGAAAGAGTCATTTCATGTAGTTTTTGATGAAACTAATGATCTTTCATCAAGAAAAAGAGAGGATGCTGATGATGCAGGTATCATAGAAGATAGAATGAAAGAGCTCACCCTTAATGATTCAAATGAGCGAAACAAGGATCAATTGGATGAAAAATATGAGGATGAAAGCATCAATGATCAGATCATTCAAGAACAACCTCAAGATACATATAATCTTCCAAGAGAATGGAGGTATGTCTACAATCACCCTAAAAAATTAATAATTGGTGATCCGACACAAGAAATAAGAACTAGATCCTCTCTTAGAGATATTTATAATTATGTAGCTTTTGTTTCACATCTAGAATCTAAAATAATAGATAAAGCTGAAAAAGATCATAACTGGATAATTGTCATGCAAGAAAAGCTAAACCAATTTGAAAAAAATAATGTATGGATACTAGTTGCTAGACATAAAAATCATCCCATAATAGAAACTAAATGGATATATAGGAATAAATTAGATGAAGATGGAAATGTAATAAGAAGCAAAGCAAGATTAGTTGCTAAAGGATACAATCAATAAGAAGAAATTGATTTTAATGAAACATTTGCTCCTGTTGTTAGACTTGAAGCCATAAGAATGCTACTTGTTTTTGCTTATTTTATGAACTTTAAATTGTTTCAAATAGATATTAAGAGTGCTTTTCTAAATGGTTATATTACTGAAGAAGTATATATTGAACAACCTCCAGATTTTGAAAGTCATAAATTTTCAAATCATGTATTTAAAGTAAACAAAGCATTATATGGATTAAAACAAGCTCTTAGGGCCTGGTATGAAAGATTAAGTAAGTTCTTATTAGAAAATGGTTTCTCAAGAGAAAAAATTGCTACAACTCTATTTATAAAAGGAAAAGATAAAAAAATTCTAGTTATACAGATATATGTTGATAACATTATATTTGGGTCTACTAATGAAGATTTGTGTCAAGAGTTTGCCAAGCTCATACAGGAAGAGTTCGAGATGAGCATGATGGGAGAACTTACTTTTTTCCTTGGACTTCAGATTAAGCAAATGAAGGAAAGGATCTCCATCACCCAAAGTAAGTACACAAGAGAACTATTAAAGAAATTTAGAATGGAGAGCTCAAAAATTGTAAGTACACCTATGACCCCTTTCTGTAAATTAGAAAAAGATGAGTATGATAAAAATATTGATTCAAAGCTCTATAGAGGCATGATAGGCTTTTTATTGTATCTTACTGCTAGTAGACCTGATATAATATTTAGTGTATGCATGTGTGCTAGATATCAGTCAAATCTTAAGGAATCTCACTTAAATGCTGTTAAGAGAATTTTTAGATAATTAAAAAAAATATAAAATCTAAGACTTTGGTTCTCAAAATAATCTTCTATTGACTTAATAGATTACTCAGATGCAGACTTTGTTGGATGTAAACTAGATAAAAAAAGTACTAGTGAAACTTGCCAATTTCTTGAAGTAAACTTAATCTCTTGTTATAGCAAGAAACAAAATTCGGTAGCATTGTCTACGACCGAGGTCGAATACATTACAGTCGGAAGTTGCTGTACTCAAATCCTGTGGATCAAGCAACAACTCATAGATTTTGGTATTGAACTTAAAAACATCCCCATAAGATGTGATAATACTAATGTTATCAATTTGATCAAAAATTTAATTCAACACTCTAGATCAAAACACATTAAAATTAGATATCATTTTATAAGAGAACATGTACAAAACAATGACATAACACTTGAATACATAAATACTGAAAAACAACTAGCTAACATTTTCACCAAAGCACTTAATGAAAATAAATACTGTGAAATTAGAAGAGAATTGGGCATCTTAGACCCTTTTGCTTGAATTTCAATCATAATTTTACTCTCAAAATTTTTTTAAATTTTTTTTGACTTTATTATCTTAATTTTGAGAGCTATCTATTATTTTTTAAAATTTTTTTAAGATAATTAAAAATCATCAGTACTATTCAGATACTTTTTTAGATTTTTTTTCATTGAAATACTCAATCAAAAATTATATCAAAATTTATCTAGACTCCTCATGATCTTCTCAACTCGAAATGATCCATTTCAATTTTTTTTATTTGATTTTTTTCTCATTTTTAATTATTTTTCAAATTGCCTGATGCAACCCCAAATGGGGCGTCCCATTTGAATGGAAATGGTTGTTATCCTTTGAGCTGACCCATTCTCTATTCCATTTAAAGGTCATTTGGGGCATCTCAAATGCCAAAACCCTTCCTCTCTCTCTTGTCCCAAACTTAGGAATCTCCTTCTAGATCTCCACAAACCTCAAAATCTCACAAAATCGTGGATCACTCTCCTCAAATTTCTAGCTCTCACGGCTCATCCTCTTGATTTCCCCAAATTTCAAATCCTAACCCATAAAATCCATGAAAATCTCTCCAAAACCCTCTTCTCCTCTTCATTTCCCTTCATTTCTCATCCCTCTCTACCCTCTTGACCAATTTTCCTCCTCTCCTTGGGACAATGGCCTCCAAAATGAGATTGCTGCAAAGAAAGTCTGTTAGATCTTTGGAGACTGAGGAATGGAGGAAGAAGGCAGCTCAAGAACCAACCCAAGCTTCTCCATCGGTCACACCAAGTAAGATCCCTCTATCTGTGAGAAAAGTTGCTTTGAAAAGAAATGTAGATTTTAAATTTTTGAAAAATGATGGATTTTCAATTGGAGAAAAATTAATTAAGCAAGGATGGAGATTTTTTCTCAATTTATCTGAACTGATTTATATTGATCTTGTCAAAGAATTTTACTCAAATTTAGTATTCTCTGATGGAGTTTTGAGGTCCACTGTGAAGGAAGTCCAAATCATTCTGAATGCATCTAGACTAGGTAGACTCCTTCAGATACCTTATGACGGTAGTTGTCTAGATGAGCTATCCAAAAAAAAAATTAGACTTAGGACTATCCTTGGAAGAGAAGATGTAGAAGGTTTTCTGAAAATTGAAGAAAAAGATCTAAGTGTGAAAATGAGGTTGCTCCACCACATGGCATCTAAAATTTTCTTCTCTAGAGGGGGAAGATATGATTTGATGATTAGTAGAGAGATCTGTTTGATGCATCATATTGTTTCTGAGACTCTCCTGAACCTATCTTTCCTGATGATCGATGCTATGAGGGAGGTCTTGAATAGATCCAAGGCTCTCTTGCCATATGGCATGGCTCTCACAGTGATTTTTAGGGAGTCTAGAGTGAGTTTTAAGGAAGAAGTTGTTTGTAAACTATCATACACTGACACCTACAACAACCACTCTCTTCGGTGTATGGGGTTTGTCAGAGTAGATGGCCATTGGGCCAAGGGCTATGCAGCTGCAGTTGAGGAGGAGGATGATAATGAGGAGCATGCTGAGGGGGAGGGTCCATCTTCACCTGTGCCCAGGCAGAGTCCAGTTGATCACCCTATTTCGGAGTCTGAGACAGGATCCTCAGTCAGAGTACCCACATCGAGCCATACTGTGCCATCATTTAGCTTGGGGGATAAGGATATGGGATTGTTGGCTGAGAGAGTGGCAGAGATTCTATCTGTTCAGCAGCAGTGATTTCGGGATCAGAATCTTCAGTAGCTCCATCAGTTTCAGCAGTATTAGAAGCAGATTCTCCAACAGGTGCAACAGCAGCAGCAATATCGCCAAGCTCTATCGAGTTCTTTCTCTGATCCTTCCTCGAACTTTTCTATCATGCCACACATATCTTCATTGATGGAGCTCTTGTCTGATCTGAGTACTAGACTGAAGAGTGTGGAGAGCTCCCTACTCAGGTTCAGTGGCAAGATTTTTGATATTGAGAGAGAGATCAGATGAATTTTAGTTTCTCTATCGGGAGGAGCGAGCACTTCAACTACCACTTTATCTCAGCTGGATGATTTAGCTCGAGAGATAGAGAGACTCCACAGCCAGCTTCGTTCTTCTCTTGAGCTGATTCGGACAGACATCAGAGACTCCAAAGACTTCGTATCTGCTGATCTAGATGCGCTTCGACTTTCTATGAGGGGGGCCTTATCCCAGCTTGATGCTATTAAGACTCAGCTTCTGTCCAGGCCCTCTACATCCAGTGAGCTAGCCTTTATCCAGCCCATTGCTTTTCATCCTCTGACATCTTTCTCTCAGACCAGCCTTTCGATCGAGGACGAGGCTGATCATATTTCACAGATCTTGATCTTAAGCTCGATGTCCATTCTCACTGATTTCATCATTTTGTATTAGGTTACTCAGTTGTATTTTGTAGATTGGATGTATGAGAGCTTTATGCTCATGGACATATATTATGACTCTTGTAACCTCTCTTCTTATTGTAATTAATGAATGAGGTTATTATCATGGCTCACTTCTTTTTTTTTGGATGAATGAATAAATGAATGACTGTTATACTTGAATGAATGTACTATTACTCTGATATCAGATATAGAACCATGAAAAATCTTACTCTCTTTAGTCTATTTTTTTTATAATATCAAAAAAATAGAGAAAGTAGTATATTATCTATCTGAATTTTTTAAATTTAAATGCTCTTTTAAATTTTTTGCTCTGATACAGTATTTTGTACTGATACACCTCTGATACGTCCATTTTTTACTCTGATACATCTATTTTTATCTTTATTTTGATACTATTTAAAAAATTACTCTAATACATCTAATTTTTTTGAGTACTCTTATATTTTTGATAATTTTATTTTTACATGAATGCCAAAATATCTCGATACATTCATTTTTGATATTATAAAATGCTCCAAATTCTTCTCTTTTTAATTCTTGGTTTCATCCTTGCTTTGATATCAAAATGAGAAAAAGAGAAAGAAACATTTCTTTCGCATTTATTGCTCTGATATTAAAAATAAGGAAGAAAAGAATAAAATTCTTTTATGAACCGTCTCTACTTCAATAAGAAAAATTTTACAAATTGAACACTTTTTATATAAGAAAGAGAGATATCTTTTTCAAAATGATCAAAATGATTATTTTTATCTGTTTCATGCAAGAACGGAAAAGATTTTAACTGACTAAGAATAATCTTTAGAAAAACTCTGATACCTTCATAAATGAGTTTCAGTAAAATAAATTGAAACATTAAAATTATTGAAAATATGTATCTCATGATTTTCTATCTTTGGCATATTCTTACAAGTATTTCACAAACTCAAATTTCTTGAGCTTTAAGGACTTATTTTATGAATACTCAAATATTTTGTCATCATCAAAAAAAGAAAGATTGTTGCTTCAAAAATTAATTTTGATGATCGCAAATCATTTGAGGAGACTACTAATGTATTTCTTATTTTTAGAGAATATTTTTGTGATGTTTCAGGTAGTCCAAAAGATTGGATTTGAAAAGCTTAATCAAATATGCCAAAATTGAAGTTTCTGCAAGTTGAAGAAGTTTTCGAAGCCTTCTGAGAGTGTCTAATTGATTTGAAGCCATTTGGGGGCATTTGGAAGTATTCTGATAAGTTTTGAATCTTAAATACATAAAAATTTGGATTGCAATAAAATGGGATGATCCATCTGGGTCATTCCTTTTCATTGAGTAGCCGGCACGCACTGTTTTAACTTATGGCATGCAGTGGGATGACCCATCTAGGATGATCCCTGAGACTCTGAGACCAAAATAGAAAGTCTGATTTTTAGACTGACCAAATGAAGCATCCCATGGGACTTTCCAGTCATAGTGGGATGACCCATATGGGACGATCCATTCTGGATGAGTTCATAATGGCTAGTTTTTAGTCTATTTTTGATGCATTTAATGTGCATTAAACACTCTCCAACAGCTCTAAACTAATTCTAAAATATTCTCAAGGATAAATGGTGACTATAAATGCTCTCTTGAAGTGAAAAATCATATGTTTTGTAAGTATTCAAGTTCACATCTGAGAAAAGCTCAAATAAGTCCAAAAGAGAGGAAAAGAAGCATTTAATCACTTCACTAACCACTCTCCAGCTGCAATCAAGTGTACAATTCAGTGAGCATATTCAGCAAAAGCTTTTTCTCCCTAAATATTATATTTCTATTACATTTATTATATTTATTTAAGGGGATATTGTGCTGAATTTTCTGTACCCTATTTTTCTGATATATATATTTGAGTTTTTGAGGTTTTGAGGGTTTCAAAACTCAGTTGGATTGATCCAAATCTTGAATCGAATTGTTGAAGATTAGCTTGTATCCAAAAAATAAGTGTTCTTCTTGGATAGCAAGGATCGGAGTGGTCTGACGTATTGAAACTTTAAAATCTGTTTAGTGGATTGAATTTTCAAGTAGGAACTTGGGGAGTGAATGTCGGTGCAAGATTGACACCGAATCACTATAAATTCTTGATGTTTATTGTGTTTGCATCTCGTTACTTGCTTTTTGTGTTCAATATTTGTTTATCTCTTATTTATGTTTGATTTCATCTTTATTACAAATCAACTCATTCCACTCAACATCTTAGCACATTATTTAAGTGCATTAATTTTAAAAATTTTAAAAAGATTCAATTCAACCCCCCCCTCTTGGGCTCCATATCTGGGCAATAAATGTATCTTCAAATCTATATCTTATGCAATTTTTAGATCTAATAAACTATATCTCATGCAATTTTCAGATCTAATAAATTACATCTTATGCAATTTTCAGATCATGCATCTCATGCAATCTTTAGATCTAATAACATGCATCTCATGCAAATTTCAAAATCTAATAACATGCATCTCATGCAAATTTTAGATCTATTAACATGCATCTCATGCATCATAAAATAAAATATTTTTGTAGTTCTTCTTCTTGATTCATACAGGTACCCCTTCCACCATAATTCTCTATGACAGGATGGTCTTTACTATGAATTTTGATAAGTATTAGGCTACTAATAATTATACATATCACATATGCATATCTAGATTATTTATATCTAATATAAAAATAGATCCTAAAATATATCTAAATCTGAATTTTAGATCTTAAAAACATATGTGAATGACAACCTGTGGCTCTGATACTACTTGAAAGATGTCACACATCTGGAAACATACATGTAGAAATTAGAATGTGTAGATTTTTAACTTTTAAAAATATGAATGCAGTGGAATAAAAATCTAATCCAGATTAAAATTTTTTAATCTATCTAATATGCATTAAGTAGATCTAATCTACAGCTAATAGGATCAATCACATACATTTTAGGATGCTAAAATTAAAATCAGATTTAAATAAAATCAAAACTCGAAGATCCGATCTCCATACTTTTATGCGGGTCAATGATCTCTGCTGCTGATGATCGTGATAATCCAATAAAATTTCTATAGAGTTGCACATATATGCAATCTTTTTGGGTATCCACATGAATTCTTTGATCAGATCAGAGGTCTGCGTCTTCATCGGGGTGCTAGTTTCTTTGCAGAAGATGCTTCTTTGATAGCTAATTTGAATCTTGCCCTAGATCTGTCAGACTCTCTAAACAAGAGAAGGAATATAAGAGGAAGAATAGGGGAGGAAGAAGATGAGAACTCTTCTCACTTTTCTTTACTCTCTTCTTTTCTTTCTTCTCAAAACCTACACGCCAAGGAGAAGCCCTAGAAGACTTCACGCCCTCACCAAACTCATGCCCAAGAGAAGATGCCTCTCCTCTCTTTTTTTTCTCACACAAAACAAAAATCTTATGGTGAAAATTTTGATTCCTCACACAAAAGGAAATCTATTTTATGGTTGGTGTCTAAGGAGTTTGGATGAAATCAAACTTCTTCAAGATAAGGATCAATCCAAATCAAAATGAGACTTGAAGTCAAATCAGATTTGAATTCAACTTGATCCATTAATCTTAGGCATTGAGAAGGGGTGGCAAAAGCCTTTTGGCATGTGCTATTCTACATGCAAAATAGATTTTGCATGGAGAATTTAATGACTTTCTTAAGGGCAAGCATAAGGGAAGAAGTCCAAATCAATTTGGACTCTTAGTTGATTCAATTCGGTCCCAAATCAAATTTGATTTGGTTAGAGCCAAAGAGAGGAGAATCAAATTAGAAACTCAATCTCTTTAATAAAATTCTAATTTAATTAGAAAATTAGTTGAACCCAAGTTCTAATCAAATTAGAAATTAATCTTCTTTGCAATTGGGTTATCTCAAAACTCAATCAGGCTTGATCTAATCAAATCCAAACCGATCTAAATTAAATCCAATTCAATTAGACTTGATTTCAGCTTCTTTACTCAATCAAATTGAGCTAATTAGTAATCTAACTACTAATTAATCCTCCTATAACTCACTAACTCTTAGCGAATTGCTTTATTGTAACTTTTATATTGGATTAATTATCAATCATATTGATGATTAGATGCAATAGCGATTCATAATCGCTGATCAACCATTTGATCGGATAAAGATCTCTTTTGTATACGATCCCATAGGTTCTATTCTATCTAGTAGTAAAATATACAATGATCTCCATCATAATATCATCGAAACTTCTTTCGATGGGTTGGAACATTTCCAACTCTATCCATCAAGAGTCATCGACCATCAAGATGATGCTCGATGACTCCCATGATCTATCAGTAATACCTAGCAATATGTAGTGACAATCTAACAGAATGAAATATTGAACCTCTAGGTGCAGTTATCCTATAGTTCGGTTCTTCTGTCATGAGTCCCGACAAGATGCAGGTTAAGGGTAACTCGTCAAGTCCGTTCATTCGTTATATGTTAGATTCAATTGATTTGAGTCCATGTGAAATCTTATAAAAACTCTTCTATCATTCACCTATAATGGTCATAGATTTTAGGACTCAGTCTCATAAACTGCATAGGATCTCTCCCTATCAGTCATGATTGAAAGATTCTATCTTGGTGCATATCCTATTCCTATAATAAACCTACTGTAGCCAACATATACAGCAAGATTTTGAATGGCTAGATAATCAAGTGATTGTGCAGTCAAACTACAGCAATCCATTATGAACAGCCAAGGCACCGCAAGTTAAAGAATAATCTATAAAACTACAATATCGAGTAAGTCACTAACGAATGGACAGCCATCCAAGTGACTTCTTGTGTTGGTCATGCTCAGTACCCTTGATTTCCATCAAGCACTTGCACTCTCGCTTCAGTGTCCCCACACAATCGACTCGAGACTCATCACCTATGAAAGAAAGTGATCCATACATTGATATATCCGGATCAGTCACCATCTCTATGATGATCCATCGATTGAAAGTATTGAGAAATTAACCACTAATGACACATGCCTCAAATTCTCAACTCTTGAGAATACGTGTCGTCATTCGTTAATTCTTCGAATGATTCATAAACATAATTTAAACACAATATGAATGAAAAAATAACTTAAATTTTATTTATTTCAAAATTTCAATGATGAATTTGTGCCCTTAGAATGTGTACATGCATAAGTCAATTTGGATTCTAGGAAAATCAAAAAAGGAGAGAAATCAGAAAATCGATAGGAGAGCAAGAAAATCCACCTGCAATACACAGGAGATGGGGATGGTTAGCAACCTAAGAAAATTGAAGGAGAAGACCAGAGGGAGAGCTTCTCAAAAAATTTGGAGGAAATTGAAAACCTGACTCAGGAAAAAAAAGAGAAGAATGGTCTGAAAGCATAAAGAGGGGCGAAAGAGGTTACTACCCCTTTTTATAGGTGCAAAAAGGTTAGTATGGCCCAGATACTAAATCTCCCTGACCATCAGATGATTGACATCTGACGCATCCCCATTGGCCAGTAGAAGCCAATAGACAGCTCATTTATGGTTATGCCTAAAATGAAGCGCGTTGTCCTTCGAGTCCTGCAAAACCATCCCATTTTTTTCAATTATGATTAATCCTTGACATGATTCTTCTTTTATTCAAAAAGGTGTGGATGCGTTATTTCAACCGTGACAGGGGCATATCTTCGACAGCCATTGATCAACGTACTCCTTTTGTTTGAACCCTCCATGATTCAAATCTGGGAGTAGGGGGCATATGTTGGGGAGTGATACATCACCCATGCCGAAGATATGAACCAGTGCAGGATCCATAATAAAGTATGCGAGGTCGTCGCCACAGCACCAATCTGAGATAAATGAGCACAATCCCAATGGTAGCTATGTCATCCTAGAACTGTGATAAAACTATTAGATATATACCCTAGAAGTCAGATTGGCCAATACTTATAAAACTTTCTTAAGGCATATTTTGTAATATTGACTTATAAATTAATAAAATTCGATTCATTTCCATTCATATCTGTATTTACTAAGCATCTATGAATCATCCATTGAGTTAATGGGTATAATGATGCATATTCTTAAGAGTAAAAAATTTGAGACATGTATCATTAATAATTAATTCATAAATTACTTTTGATCGTGGGATCATCATGGAGACGGTGTTTGATCTGGAGAGATTGATGCACGATCATTTCCTTAAGATAGATGGGTTTTGAATTTATGGTATGGAGACACTGGAGCAAAATTGCAAGTACTTGTTAGGAATGAGGGTACTGAGCGTGATCAATCACGAGTAGTCACTAGGATGTTTATCTTCTTATCAGTGACTAACTCGATACTATGATAGTGTGACTAGTTCTTAGACCTATGCTGCCTCGATTGTTCACAGTGAGATTGCTGTAGTTTGATTATATTATAACTCGATCTCCTAACCATACAGAATCTTGAGGTATATGTTGGTGGTAGTAGACTCATGTAGGAATAGAATACGCACTAGATGGGATCTATCGATAGATTGAGAGCAGTCCTATGTAGATCATGACACTGAATCCTAAAGTCCATGGCTATGGCAATATGAATGATGGAAAGGTATTTTCATAAGATTTCACAAGTGGACTCGAGTTGATTGATTCTATCATATGATAAGAATCAAGTTTGACGAGTTATCCTTAACTTCTGTCTTGTCGGAACTCATGATAGAAGAACCAAATTACACGACAACTGTACCTAGAGATTCAATCATTCAATTCTGATGGGTTGCCACTACATACTGCTAGGCATCACTGGTGGATCGTAGGATCAATTAGAATTATCTCGATGTTTGATAATTTTAAATTAGATGAATTAGAAGGAGTTTTAATTATCGAAAAAGATTTCAATGATATTGATGATAGAGATGACAATATATCTCATTATCAGATAAAATTGAACTTATAGGATTACAAAAACAAGGATATTAGTCTAGGATTGCATAATTGGGGTAGCATAGTCTGATTGGATTATGATTAATTAAATCCTAATTTTGAGTTTAAAAAAATCATGCTAGCACATGATTAAACCTAATTTTTCCTTGATTTGGATTTCTTATTGAATAGAACTTGATCAAATCAAAGCAAGCTCATTTGGACACCAAGAGTTGGAGTCCTTGAAGCCACCCATGTAAAAATTAAAGGACCCCCACATTTTTCTTCGTGTGATATCAGGAGAGAAAAGGTGGGATGCCCAAATGGATAAGATCTAGGGTGCGCCACCTTGTGGATAGGATGAGAGGATAAGGCTTTATTCCTTTTGAATTTGATTTCAAGTTTGAAGAGTTCAAATTTGAGATGAGGATAAAGTGCCATTTAAATTTAAAGGGAACTTATCCCCTTGTGGATGAGGATAAAGGTTATCACCTTATTTGAATTCAAGTTTAAAATTGAAGAGTTCAAATTTAAATGAGGGAGGTTAGATGGGGTGCCTACAATCTTATCCATGGCGCACGCCCCATGGTTTTTTCTCGTGGGTTTTCTATGAAGAATCCTTTTGTTTTCTCATGGGTTTTCTTGTGAATGAGAGAGGGAAGGGGGTGCCACATTCCAAAGAGTCCTTCTGCTTTAAATCATTTGATGACTTAAAGCCCGGGACTCTTAGGTTTCTAATTCTAGAAAAGGGCCCCCCTGCCATAAGGTTTATTAATACAAAATCCTGAAGCCCTCCACACATCTCCATGCCATCTCTCTCTCCTCTCTACTCTCTTCTCCTCTCCCACGCCCAAAGGTGTTGGGTTGATTCACCTAAAGTGCTCAAAAGGTTGGGTGCTGGTCAGTCTGCATGAAGGAAGAAGAAGGCTATGATCAAGGGTTGTTCAAGATTTTGTCGGAGATCTGATCAAAGATTGATTTAGGAGCTTGCTGATCTATCTTGATGAAGGCAGATTGAAGTTGGAGAAAGTATTCTAGCCCAAGCTCGAGCGGATACTTGTAGAGGTCGGATACGTGTACAGTTCGATAGTGAACCTTAACTCAACGATCATCAGACAGCAGTGTTTACTACCCATGCAAAGGTGATGATGTGATCATTATAATTAGATTAAAGTTATTTTAAAATTCTCTTGATCTTAGAATAATGAACAATCTGACATAGATCGAGATGCGATCTCGATCGGATCGCATGTGGGATCAAATTTTTGAATTCCGCTGCACCTTAATTTTATCGATTGGGCGTGTATCTTTCCTTCAGCTGGTATCAAAGCTAGATTGTAACTTTCATGTATCTAAGATTAAGATCAAATCTAAATTAGATTTTATCTGAAGTAGTCTTTAGATCTGAAATCGAATTACATTAAATCTGAATTTCAGCATGATTAGTTCTGAATTTCAGCATGATTAGATCTAAAGTTTAGTATGATTAAATATGTAATACATGAGATATATAATCTGAAATTTATGTTTGAGATGCATGAATTATATATATAATTAGATCTAAAATATATGATATGTATATGATTAGATCTAGTTCATACTTCTTGCATATGTGATATGTGTAGATTAAAATTTTTAGTAGCCTAGTACTCTTCAAGAATTGTAGTAAAAACCATCCTGTCATCGAGGACTATAGTAGAAGGAGTGCCTGAATAAATCAAGAAGAAGAATTATGAAAAAAAAGAACTTATTTTTGAGCAAAATCCTAGATCCAAAATCATTTAGATCTGAAATTTATGTATGAGATACATTATTAGATGTTTAGATATGAAATAGTTTCGACATCTAAACTAAATCTGATTTCATAATGTGCTTAATTAAGATCTAAAATTAAGAATTAAAGATCTAAAATTAAGTTAATCAAGTTTGTGGATTTTGTATGGTTCATTGATATATTTAGTGATTGCACCGAATCACTACAACCTTTGATGCAAGGTGCATCATGAACTCAAATTGAAATGGTTATGATTACAATTCGTAATGGGGAACCGAAGCAAACTCAATCTTGAATTGGTGGACCAATTTGGTGTCTAAGACAAGAACATAGATGGTGGTTATTTAATAATTAGGATCGTTGCCACAGGCAGCGGGAAACCTCCCACACATCTTATCTTATCTGGCCATTTTGGAGATCAATTTTGATTTTGTAGTGCTTAAGATTGAGTCCACTATATTTGTATTGCACCATGAGTTCGATCTTAGTCAGACCAAGTTAGGATCGCTTTAGTAGATCTATTCTAACTGTGGATTTACATATGATGTAATAAATAATTAGACCTAAGAGACCTAAATAAATCTTCTCAATTAAATATTAAGTCTAGCAATCTTCTACCACTGTAGATGTGTAGGTCCTTTTGGATGTTGACTGTTCTCGACTAGTTACAATAGTTCAATTGTATCAAGAAAGATACAACCGTACTATAGCATGAGATACTCCAGGTAAAGATGGGGTTGGGCCCAATAACTGTTAGATAAGAGATCCAATGATGGCTTTATACCTGTTGGTGAGCGATGGGTCTGATTTAACTAAAAAATAAGACCAATAACTATTAGGTGAGGCTTTAAAACTTAAAGATCGAAGTTGACTGCAATATGTTTAGAGAAATATTGGATAAAAATTATCCACTCATCAGCTGACACATTATCAATAATTATTAAGTAAGGTGATGTACCAATCGGTGAGACCACAGTACCCACTAGAAATCCTAAATCATGGAGGTTTTCATTTCTTCACTCGAGAGCGTGGATGATTTCAAAAAAATAGTGGGAGCCTAGATTAATTTTTAAAATAAAATCTCTAAAATAAATTGATTAAGTCAATGATAAAATCTAACTAGAATCTTCGTCTCTCTTATAGGAAATGTCTGCTTCAAACTCCTTTGCCCTATCCTAGAGACCAACATACTAACCTAACTTAACTTTAAAGATTGGCTCTAAAACCTTAAGATTATCTTGAATTTTGAAAAGATAGCCTATAACTCAATCAGGACCTTACCTCTCTACCAGCTCGTCAGACCACTGATCAGAGGACGTCTTTTGATAAGTGGTTAGACGACGATAATAAAATTAGATGCTACGTATTGGCCTCAATGTCTAATAAATTACAGTACCAACATGAAGACATGAAGACTGTCAGGCAGATTCTGACTCACCTACAAGAATTGTATAATGAGCAGAGCTATGCAGCACGTTACGAAGTATCCAAACGACTCTTCAAAGTGAAAATGCATGATGGACGGTCAGTCCACGAGTATTGTTTGACAATAATTAAGGATCTGGAGGGGCTTGAGAAGCTTGGAATGTCTATGGATAAAGAGTTGTAGATTGACCTTATTCTACAGTCTCTAACTAATTCATACATGCAATTTATCGTAAACTTCCATATGAATAAGATCCAGTGCACCAACATCGAATTAGTCAACATGCTGGTGACGACTAAGAAAATCTTGAAGAGTTTAAGGAGCTCTGTTCTCGTTAAAGAGTGAATTTTTTCTACGAAAAAGTCTATGGAGAAGAAGAAAAAGTCTATGAAGAAGCATAAGGTAGAGAACAAGTCGAAAAAAGAAGTTTTAAAGAAGAAAGCCATCGAGAAGGAAAAATATTTTTACTGCAATAAGGATGGCCATTGGAAGCGGGACTGCCCTAGCTACTTGGCGAGTCTGAAGAACAAGAAGAAAGGCATACCTTCAAAAAGTATGCTCATTATAGAAATTAATCTCATGATTTCTTTTACATCCAGTTGGATGGTTGATCTAGATCTAGTGCTCACTTATGCACTTCTATATAGGATCTTGAGGATAGTAAGAGACTGAGAGAAGATTAGATGACCCTACGAATCAAAAATAAAGCAAAGGTTACTGCTATAGCTGTGAGGACTTACCCTGTGCAACTACCATCAGAGATTAGTTTTGTACTTAGAGATTGTTATTTTGTACCTACGCGAGCAAGAATTTAATTTCTGACTTTTGTTTGATACAAGAAGATTATGTAATTAGTTTCTATAAAGACTACTGTAATATTTATTTTGAAAAAAAATTATTACAAGTGATTTTCTTATTAACAGTCTCTTTCAGCTATATGTGGATGTATCTGCACACTATATCGAACATGATGTGAATGCCATAGGAATTAAATGACCTAGAGATATGATTAATCAAAAGTACTTATAGCATCTAAGGCTAGGTCATATAGGAGAAGACAAGATTAACAGATTAAAGAAAATCAAACTTTTGCATTTGTTGACTTTCGAGTCATATCTGGTCAGTGAGTCATACCTTCAAGGAAAGATGATCAAGCTTTTCTTTATAGGACATGAGGAAAAAATCACAGAGATACTTACTCTGGTATATAGTGATGTATGTGGCCCATTCGATGTGCCAGTCAGAGGAGGTTATCTCTACTTTATAATCTTTATCGATAATTTTTCATGGTATAGATATGTATACCTTATAAAATATAAGTCTGAAGTCTTTGAAAAGTTCAAAGATTTAGAAATGAAGTAGAGAAACAAACTGAAAAGTCCCTTAAGGCTTTTCAATTAGATCGAGGAGGTAAATACCTTAGTAAGGAATTTTTAAATTATCTCAAAGAGTATGGCATTATCTCACATGGACTCTGCCTGGAATGCCTCAACTCAATAAAATTTTAGAAAGAAGAAATCAAATCCTATTGGATATGGTTCGATCCATGATAAGCTTCACGGACTTTTTTGTTTTTCTTTAGGGTTATAGTCTATTAACCACAATCTATTTGCTGAATAGAGTTCCATTTAAAACCATTCCTACTACATCATATGAGATATGGCATGGTAAGAAATCAAGTCTAAGTCACCTTAAGATTTGGAGTTATCCGGCCATGTCAAATAACAACAGATGGATAAGTTAAAAACTAGATCCCTAAAAGCTCGTTTTATAGGATATCCTAAGGAGTCTTTAGGATATTATTTTCATATCCTGGAAGACCACAATGTGATTATGAGTCAAAATGCCATCTTTCTTGAAAAATAGTTTATTCAAGATGGAGGTATAGGGAGACAGATTGGGCTCAAAGAGAAAGTTTTTGAAGAGTAACGAGCTTCGAAACCTGTAGAATCGATTCAATTAGAGCCATTCCATACATCTTTTCCTTCACTTCGTAAGTCTAGTAGAATTTTTTGTCCTCCTGAGAGATACTTAGGTATCATCACAGAGGATGTTGAGGAAATGTTCCTCACTAAAATGGGGTACATGGTGATAACCCCAAAATCTACGACGAGGCAATATCAGATATCGACTTCGAAAAATAGTTAGAGGCAATGAAGTCAGAAATTGACTCGATGCACTAAAACCAAGTTGGGACCTTAGTGGATCCACTAGCAGGTATTGTACATGTTGGGTGTAAATAGATCTATAAGAAAAAAGTTGGTTCGAATGGAAAGGTACAGATCTTTAAGGCTAGGTTATGGCTAAAAGGTATAGTCAATGCGAAGGCTTTGACAATGAGGAGATCTTTTCGTCAGTTGCCATGTTTAAATCCATCCGGATATTGCTTACCGTTGCAGCATATTTCGACTATGAGATATGGCAAATGGATATAAAAATGATTTTTCTTAATGGATATCTTAAGGAAGATATTTATATGGAGCAACCATTGGGCTTCACTTTCAATGATAGAGATCATAAGGTTTGCAAATTGCAAAGGTCCATTTATGGACTCAAGCAAGCATCTTAAAGTTGGAATGCACATTTTAATGATATGATCAAATTATTTTGTTTCATCAAAAATGAAGAGGAGCCGTGTGTCTTCAAAAAGGTCAAGGGAGTACTATCACTTCCCTCATATTGTACGTGGATGACATCCTCCTAATTGAAAATGATATTTTCATGTTAACATCGGTCAAGTGTGGTTGTCCAAAAATTTTTTTATGAAAGATTTAGGGGAAGCATCCTTTATTTTGGGGATTAAGGTCTATAAAGATAGATCTAAAAAGATACTAAGATTATCACAGAAAATGTATCTTGAGGATGTACTGAAGAGGTTCAGCAAGAAAAATTTTAAGATGAGACTTATACCCTTCAGACATGAAATTTATCTCTCCAAGAAGATGTGCCCCAACACATCGAAAGAGATAGAATGCATGAGCAAGATCCCATATGCTTTGGTTATAGGAAGCCTCGTATATGCTATGCTTTGTACACGACCTGATATTGCCCATGCTATGAATATCACGAGCAGATATCAGTCGAATTTAGAGAAAAAATATTGGACTTCTGTAAAATGTATCCTTAAGTACTTGAGAAGGACTAAGGATATGATTTTGGTCTTTAAAAATGAAGAATTAAGGGTACAGAGATATACTAATTCAGACTTTATATCTGATATTGATGATTGAAAGTCGATATCAGACAATATTTTTTTATGCAATAGTGACACTGTAAGCTGAAAGAGTTTTAAGTAGTCAGTTATTACCGACCCCACCATGGAAGTAGAATACATCATCGTATCAGAAGCTGCTAAGAAGGCATTCTGATTCAAAAAATTTATTGTGGAGCTAAGTGTGATACCATCAGATGCTGTCCCACTATTCTACAACAATAATGACATTATAGCCCTCGCTAAGAAGCCGAAGTCTCACTAGAAATCTAAGCATATCGAGCGATGATTCTATCTCATCCACGATTACCTCAAGAAGGGATACGTCGAGGTGAAGAGAGTCGACACCACGGACAATATGGCTGACCCACTGACGAAGCAATTAAGCCGGTAAAAGATTGAAGCTCATCTTGAGAAGATAAGACTTAGATTTGTAGCCAATTGGCTTTAAGTCAAGTGCGAGGTTTAAGTCAAGTGCGAGGTTGTTAGATACATATCCTAGAAGCCAGATTGATAGATACTTATAAAACTTTCTTAGGATATTGTTGGGTATAAAATACCCACAGCCGAAGTCCTCAACAGAATCGGCTACAGGACAACTCCACCCGGACTCCTACGGGAGCCGGGCTCCGTCACCGACATCGACTATGGGACAACTCCGCCCAGACTCCTACAGGAGCCGGGCTCCGTCATCGACATCGACTACAGGACAACTCCGCCCGGACTCCTACAAGAGCCGGGCTCCATCATCGACACGACTACAGGATAACTCCGCCCGGACTCCTATGGGAGCCGGGCTCCGTCATCGACATCGACTACAGGACAACTCCGTCGGAGGCTCCGTCGCCGACATCGACTACGGAACAACTCCACCCGGACTCCTACAGGAGCCGGGCTCCGTCGCCGACATCGACTGCAGAACAACTCCGCCCGGACTCCTACGGGAGTCGGGCTCCGTCGTCGACATCGACTACAGGACAACTCTGCCCGGACTCCTACGGGAGCCGGGCTCCGTCACCGACATCGACTATGGGACAGCTCCGCCCGGACTCCTACGGGAGCCGGGCTCCGTCGCCGACATCGACTACAGAACAACTCCGTCCGGACTCCTACAGGAGCCGGGCTCTGTCGCCGACATCGACTGCAGAACAACTCCGCCCGAACTCCTACAGGAGCCGGGCTCCGTCATCGACATCGACTACAGGACAACTCTGCTCGGACTCCTACGGGAGCCAGGCTCCGTCATCGACATCGACTACAGGACAACTCCGCCCGGACTCCTATGGGAGCCGGGCTCCGTCACTGACATCGACTACAGGACAACTCCATCCGGACTCCTACAGGAGCCGGGCTCCATCATCGACATCGACTACAGGACAACTCCGCCCGGACTCCTACGGGAGCCGGGCTCCGTCATCGACATCGACTACAGGACAACTCCGCCGGACTCCTACGGGAGCCGAACTCCGCCAACAACTTCAACCGCAAGTAGACTCCGCCCGGACTCCTACGGGAGCCGGGCTCCGTCCTCAACAACGACTGCTGGTAAGCCCCGTCCGGACTCATACGGGAGCCGGACTTCGCCTTTAACTTTAATTGCAGGAAGACCACGCCCGGACTCCTGTGGGAGCCGGGCTTCATCCTCGGCTCCAACGGCTGCAGACAAATTTAGTCCAGACTCCTACGGGGGCAGGATTCCGACCGCTGCCGAACTTCAGTCGATGGATCTGCACCCCCTGGCAGGCCACCATAACGGCCACGATCCTGCTCCACTTCCTATGGCGGATTCTGCACAGCTCCATCACTCCCTGACGGGCCGCAGTAACTGTCACAGTTCTGCTCCACTTCCTGTGGTGGATTCCGCACAGCTCCACTACCCTCTGACAAGCCACAATAACGGCCACGATCCTGCTCCACCTCCTGCGATGGATACCGGGCGATTCTCTCATCCGCTGGCAAGTCACGACAACGGACGCTGCTCCACTCCTCGCAACTGATTCCACGTGGCGAGCTACGGCGATAGCCACGATTTTGCTCCACTACCCTTCGTAATAAATTCCCCCTGACTATGGGCGGCCCACTACCAGACGGTTACAAACGTCGCCATCAATCCGTTACCTCCTCCGCCTATAAAAAGGGGGACCCAGATACGTTATTCTCTAAGCTCATTTTCTTATCTCAAAACTCTGCTAAATTCTTCGTTCGAGCGCTCCATTCTTGTTGAGGCAGAGAACTGACTTGAGCGTCGGAGGGTCTTGCCGGAGCAACCCCACCTCCGGATTAGACTTTCCTTGCAGGTCCCGACGGCAACCGCGACTTCCCCGACTCTAGCTTCTCCGGCGCAAGCGGATTTTTGCACCAACAGATATATTTTATAATATTGACTTATAAATTAATAAAATTAGATTCATTACCATTCATATCAGTATTTATTAAGTATCCATAAATCGTTCATTGAGTTAATAGGTATAATGATACATATTCTCAAGAGTTGAAAATTTGAGACATATGTTGTTAATAATTAATTTATAAATTGCTCCTGATCGTAGGATCATCACGGAGATGGTGCTTGATCCGAAAAGATTGATGCACAATCATTTTTTTAGGATAGATGGATCTTGAATCTACAGTATGGAGATACTGGAGTGAGAGTGAAAGTGCTTGTTAGAAAAATGGTACTGACTGTGATCAATCACGAGTAGTCACTAGGATGTCTACCTTCTCGTTAGTGACTAACTTGATATCGCAATAGTGCGACTAGTTCTTAGATCTGTGGTGTCTCGACTATTCACACTGAGATTGCTGTAGTTTGACTACACCATAACTCTATCTCTTAGCTATATAAAATCTTGAGGTGTATGTTTGCTGCAGTAGGCTAATTATAGGAATAGGATGTACACCAGATGGGATCTATCGACCTCGATAGATGAGGAGTAGTGCTATATAGATCATGATACTGAGTCCTAAAGCCCATGGCTATGACAGTGTGAATGATGAAAAAGTATTTTCATAAGATTTCACAAGTAGACTCGAGTCGACTGATTCTATCATACGATAAGAATCAACTTTGATAAGTTATCCTTAACCTCTGTCTTGTCAAAACTCATGATAGAAGAATAGAATCACATGACAACTATACCAAGAAGTTCAACCATTCAATTCTGATGGATTGCCACTACATATTGTTAGGTGTCACTGATGGATCGTGGGATTAATTAGAATTATCTTAATAATCGATCATTCTAAATTGGATGAATTGGAAGGAGTTTCAATCTATTAAAAAAATTTTGATGATATTGATGATAGAGATTATAATATATCCTACTATCAGATAGAATTAAACTTATGAGGTCACACAAATAAAGGTATTGGTCTAGAATTGCACAATTAAGCTACCTTAGTCAGATTGAGCTATGATTAATTAAATCTTAATTTTAGATTTAAAGAAATCATGCTAGCGCATAATTAAACTCAATTTTTCTTTGACTTGGGTTCTCTATTGGATAGGATTTGACTAAATCAAAGCAAGCTCGTTTGGACACCAACAATTGGAGTCCTTGAAGCCACCCATGTAAGAATTAAAGGATAGAGCGCCAATAGTTGGTGCCCCACATTTTTCTTCATGTGATATCGAGAGAGAAAAGGTGGGATGCCCAAATGGATAAGATCCAGGGCATGCCACCTGGTGGATGGGATGAGAGGATAAGGCTTTATCCCTTTTGAATTTAATTTCAAGTTTGAAGAGTTCAAATTTGAGATGAGGATAAAAAACCATTTAAATTTAAAGGAAACTTTTCCCCTTGTGGATGAGAATAAAGGTTATTACCCTATTTGAATTCAAGTTTAAATTTGAAGAGTTCAAATTTAAATGAGAGAGGATAGATGGGGGCACCTACAATCTTATCCATAGGACTCTTAGGTTTCTAATTCTATAAAAAGGTCTCCTTGCCATAAGGTTTATTAATTCGAAACCGTGAAGCCCTCCATGCATCTCCATGCCATCTCCCTCTCCTCTCTACTCTCTTCTCCTCTCCCATACCCAAAGGTGTTGGGCTAATCCACTTGGAGCGCTCGAAGGGTCGGGTGTTGGTTGATCTACATGAATAAAGAAGAAGGCTGCGATCAAGGGTTGATCGAAATTCTGTCAGAGATCTGATCAAAGACTGATCCAAAAGCTTGTCGATCTACCTTGATGAAGGTGAATCGAAGTCGGAGAAAGCATTCTAGTCTGAGCCTGAGTGGATATGTATAGAGACCGGATATATGTGCAGTTCGATAGCAAACCTCAACTCTATGATCAACAGATAATGTTGTTCACTACTTGTGCAAAGGTGATGATATGATCATCATAATCAAATTAAAGTTATTTTAAAATTCTCTTGATCTTAGATTAATGAACGATCTAGCATATATCGAGATACGATCTCGATCGGATCATTTGTCGAATCAAATTTTAAAATTTTGCTGCACCTTGATTTTGTCGATCGGACGTGCGATCTTTCTTTAAAAAACTATGCTGAAGGAAGTCATTTAGTACATAATGAAGTAGTGGAGAATCTCACTTCGGACCTCACCGATCCTCACTCTCTAACTGACAAATCCTACCGTTCCCACTCTGACCGTCGATCTTAACTTTGGCCGCCAACCCTAGCTTTGGCCGTCGATCCTAATTTTGGCCGCCAACCCTAGATTTGACCATTGATCCTAACTTCGACAAATAATCTAGGTTTTGATTATCAATTTTAGCTTCGATCGTGGGTCCTTGGCTATGGACATCAGGGCAGCACCTAGACATTGGGCACTGATCCAAGAAAGGTCTCGATCCCAGTATCATCTTCAATCGAAGGATCCCTTACCGATAGCCATAGGCTGTATTCCTTTCAACTATTGCTGGCTTCCATATTTGGAAAGATTAACCTCCGTATGGTCCCATCAAGTCACATCACTCCATGTTGGATCTGTGGAAAAAATGATGCAGGGGTAAAACGGTAATTTTAAAACTTTTTCAAAATTATAGTTTTACAGTAAAAATTATTAATTAATCTAATTAATTAACATATATTAATCCTACACAAGAATCTAAATATGATATATATAGCATGCATTTAAATTTAAAATTTCAAATTCTCTACAGTAAATATTTTACTGTAATGTGTTCAGAACACATTACCTTCGTGCAGGTAGTCGATCACTGCAGTCTGATCACCGTCGGAAAGGTTTGATCATTGCAATACAGTCATA
Organism: Elaeis guineensis; assembly: GCF_000442705.2. NCBI lineage: Eukaryota > Viridiplantae > Streptophyta > Magnoliopsida > Arecales > Arecaceae > Elaeis > Elaeis guineensis. Next base: position 19,072,695 of record NC_025999.2, read on the forward strand.
CAGTGTGTCTGGCCTCTGTGGATCATCCACATGAAGCTTTCGATCTGATCGGCTCCTCACGAATGCTAGTTCGTTGCAGAACCCTTTCGACGGCCGATGTTGATTGAACTCCTTCGATCTTGATCTGCCGACTCTTCGGATGCTCTGAATCATCAACAGATATACTTGAGAGGTTGATGATACTCTCTCTAAAATCTAGGGGGCTCACGACACTCGTAGCTCACTTTTTCACTTCTCGAACCCTAGGTAGAAACCCCAGGGTGCTCTCAGAAAAACCTACGCCCACTCTCTTTCTTTTCTTTCCTCTTAGAATTTTTAAACTTTCCAAAATCATGCAGAAAGCTTCCTCACACCCACTTTTTTTTTTCAAAAATCTTGTACGCACGCCCCACCGTCTTCTCTCTTCTAAAACATTGCAAGACGCGTCTTAAACGCGTGAGAGGATAAAGCTAGGTGGTTGCTCATTTGAATTCAAATCGAATTTGAATTCAAATGCCAACCAACCCATCCTTATCCACTCTTGGCGTGAGAAGAGAAGGGCGTGGGCTCCCTTGTGCATGGAGAGTTTACACGAGAAACTCTTTCTCATGTAAAGCAAATGGCGTACAAATGGATAAGGCTAGGTGGCGCATGGATTAGTTGCCCATTCAAATTCAAACTTCATTTGAATTTGAATGGCCAACCAACCATCTTTAGCCACCCAAATGGCGCACAAATAGAGGGGCGTGGAAGGCTTCTACATGGGAGAAAATTCACGAGAAGTTGTTTCTCGTGAATTCAAATGGGTGCAGATAAGTGAGGTGGCGCCGGGAGATGAGGTCAAAGTGGTTTCAACCTAATTGAGCCAACCTAATAAAAATAGGTTAGGCACAATTAGACTAAGTTAAACCCAACTTAATTAGGCTTAATTAGGCTCAATAAAATCCTAATCAAATCAGAAATTGACTAAGTCCAACCCCTGATCAAATCAGTGACCAAAACACCTTAGCGATTAGGTCAACACTTTACCTAATCGGGTCAAACCCAATTGAATCCAATTCAATTGGACTTGATCCAAAAATAATTACTCAATCAAATTAAGTTAATTAGTGATCAAATCACTAATTAAACCTCTCATAAATACTGAGTCCAAATTTGATGGGCAATCGGGCATCAAAGTCCATCGATATGAAACCCTGATCAAAAAGTTCCAAACCAATGGAACTCTTGACCCCGGTACCCAAAATGTGTGGAACTCGTGATTAGAGAATCCTGATTCTCGATCACAGAGTTCCAGACACATAGAACTCAAAGTCTACGAATATTAGGACTCTTCACCAGCCATCAGATCAGATAGGAAACTCTAATGTGTGTGACCCCGCAGGTTCGAACCTAAGCCGGTAGCACAGGAACCAATTTCTGTACTAATCGAAGTGACCATCTAGCAATGGTACCCGACATCCGGATAGGTCGAATAGTCACAATTGCAGCACTCAGAATCTACGTAAATATGGTTATTGTATAATTCATCCTTTTGACCCCTGTGTTTAGGACGACTCAGGGTTAAACTGTCAACCCTGATTAGATCATCCGAATCGTGCTCAACTCAAACAGTCCTGTGACTCCTCACTAAAACTACCCTGGTCAAGATTTTGCTAAATTGAAATATGACTGTACACAGCTCCTGAACTGGAGTGGTCAATCCTATCTTGACACGCACCGACAAGTCAAGTACTTGACTACACCCAGCATCCTTCCGTCACTGAATTAGAAATTCAGGTAGTCCAGTGCCTAAGTACAGTGAGTTGCTTGCAAGTCACCGTGACGGTCTCAGGTCGGAGGGACAGTTATACCCATATCCCATCGGAGCAAATCTTGACAGCAGAAATAGCTCCGGAGTCGGTCACATTCAGTACAGATGTACCCTTACATCTCACCTGTATGCCATACCAGTGTCTCCACACTCCTTGGTTAAGAGGATAACCAACCTATATGGCACACAATGACATATGCTTGATAAACATTGTTATCCTTCGTAACAACGTATCATTTGGTCACGAACAGGTTTAAGGACTAAACGATAAATTCTCCTTTGTCGAGTCTAAATAGTCCTAAGGACTTCACCACAACACAGGAGTTCATTAGAAGATGAAACAATTTATGATGAAAAATACCAAAATAACTTTTATTTATTTATAATTCATATACTAATACAAGAATGAGCACAACCGTCAACAGGCTGACGATTGATTTTGGGATACTATTCCCAGCAATCTCCCACTTGGTCTAAAGCCAATTGGTGCAGTAGCTAATACCCATCTTTGACTTGAAGTCGTCGAACTCTTTCACCGTAATGGCTTTAGTGAATGGGTCAGTCAGGTTCTCCTTTCCGTTGATCTTCTAAAGGTCGACGTCACCTCTATCAATAATTTTTCGGATGAGATGGTAGTGACGCAGAATATGCTTCGTCCGCTGGTGTGCCTTTGGTTCCTTCACCTGAGCAATGGCTCCAGAGCTGTCACAGTAGAGCAGAACTAGACCAACAAGGGAGGGTGCTACTCCGAGCTTGGTGATGAATTTTCTCAGCCACACCGCTTCTTTGGCAGCATCTGATGCAGTGACATACTCTGCCATGCAAACTGAATCAGCCACAGTGTGCTGCTTGAAACTCTTCCAGCAGACAGCCCCACCATTAAGGGTAAAAATAAATCCCGACACACTCTTGCTGTCATCGTGATCAGACTGAAAACTAGAGTCTGTAAACCCAATAAGTCTCAAGTCCGATTCGTCATAAACAAACCACTGGTCCTTAGTATTTCTTAAATACTTCAGGATGGTTTTAACAACCTTCCAGTGATTCTCCCCTAGATCAGATTGGTATCTACTCACTACCCCTAGTGAGTATGCCACATCTGGTCATGTACATGTCATGGCATACATGATAGATCCCACTACCGAAGCATATGAAATTCTACCCATACGCTCTCTCTCTTGAGGTGTTGTCGGACAATCCCTCTTCGAGAGAAAAATTTCATGACCTATTGGTAGATAGCCTTTCTTGGAATTCTCTATGCTGAATCTCTTCAGTATAGTATCAATGTACGTGGACTGAGATAAGCCAAGCAACCTTTTAGATCTATCCCTATAGATCCGCATCCCTAGGATGTAGGAAGCTTCTCCCAAATCCTTCATGGAGAACTGTGACGACAGCCAAATTTTTATTCTCTGTAATGCAGGGACATCATTCTCGATTAAGAGAATGTCATCCACATACAATACAAGAAATACTACTACTGGACCATTAGCCCACTTATAAATACAGGGCTCTTCTCCATTCTTAACGAAGCCATACGTCTTGATCGTCCTATCAAAACGTATGTTCCAACTCTGGGATGCCTCCTTAAGTCCATAAATAGACCTCTGTAGCCTGCACACCTTAGACTCATCTGTGGATGTGAACCCATCAGGTTGTATCATATACACCTCTTCATCCAGCTCTCCATTTAGGAAAGGTGTCTTCACATCCATCTGCCAGATTTCATAGTCCAGATGGACAGCTATCGCAAGCATAATCCGAATGGATTTGAGCATTGCCACAGGAGAAAGCATCTCGTCATAGTCTATACCATAATGTTGACGATATCCCTTGGCAACCAGATGGGCTTTATAGGTCTCCACCTTTTCGTCTGCGCCTCTCTTCCTCTTGAAGACCCACTTACACCGTATGGGTTTTACTCCTTCGGGTGGGTCAACCAATGTCCACACATCATTGATCTTCATGGACTCCATTTCGGATTTCATGGCCTCTAGCCATTTTTCAGAGTCAGATCTCTGCATTGCATCCATGTAGGTGATCGGATCCTCATCATTTTCATCAAGTTCGACAGGATCGTCGTCCCAGACCAAGAAACCATAGTATCTGTCCGGTTGACATGGTACTCTACCAGATCGCCTTAAGGGTGCAGGAACAATGGGCTCCGGATCTGATCTAACCAAATCTGGTTCAGGTTCAGCAACTTGTGTCGATTTTTTTACCTGCCGAACTTTCTCAAGTTCGACCTTATAGGCAACAGTCCCTTCACCAAAGAACTCTTTTTTCAAAAAGATTACCTTAAGACTGACAAACACCTTTTGCTCATCAGCTAGGTAGAAATAATATCCTTTGATCTCTTTTGGGTACCCTATGAAATAACACTTGTCAGACCTAGGTCCAAGCTTGTCCGTAATTAAACGTTTAACATAAGCCGGACACCCCCAAATCTTAAAGTGTGAGAGTACTGGCTTACGTCCTATCCATATCTCATATGGTATTTTGGTTATAGATTTATTCGGAACCCTATTTAGAAGGTAACAAGCCGATTCGAGTGCATATCTCCAGAGGGAGATCGGCGGACCAGCAAACCCCATCATGGATCGAACCATATCTAACAAGATCTGATTTTTTCTTTCAGACACACCATTATGCTGTGGTGTTCCAGGAGGTGTCCACTGAAAGAGAATCCCATTCTCCCCAAGATATGTCAGAAACTCATTGGAAAGGTATTCACCTCCTCGATCAGTTTAAAGAGTTTTAATACACTTCCCAGTTTGTTTTTCTATCTCATTTCGGAATAGTTTAAACATTTCAAACGACTCCGACTTATACTTCATTAAGTAGACATACCCATACCTCGATAGGTCGTCTGTGAAGGTTATGAAGTAGAAATATCTACCTCTTGCACTTGAGCTCATGGGTCCACATACATCAGAATGTATCAGACCCAAGAGTTCACTGGCTCGCTCACCTTTTCCAATAAAAGGTGATTTGGTCATCTTTCCAAAAAGACAGGACTCACAGGTTGGAAGTGATTCACAATCACCAACTTCAAGAATTCATTCTTGAGCCAACTTATTTATCCTGTTCTTATTGATATGACCTAGCCTACAATGCCAAAGATAGACTTCTGACATATCGTCCATTCTAGGGCATTTACCAAAGGTTTGAACCACATTAACAGGCTGTGATAGTAAGTAAATTTCATTATTTAGTTGTCCAACAAATATTGTAACACCATTCAAAATGATATTGCAAATATTTTTTTTTATTAAAAATTCATAACTGTACATGACCAAAAGGCCTATAGAAATAATATTTAATAAAAAATTTGGATAATAGTGACATTCACTCAGAATTACATTACGAGAATTGATTACAAGGTTCATGATTCCTAAATCTAGAACTGGAACTTTGCTTCCAGCTCCAACGTTCAGGAACCTCTCGCCTTCATCAAATCTCCTACTGACCTGCAGACCCTGCATCGAATTACAGATATGATAAGGGCTTCCGGTATCCAATACCCAGGCAGTAGTATCACAAATGAAAAAGTTACAAGGTGTTATCATATAATTACCTTGCTTCTTCTTCGGTCTGTTTGAGTCCAGGGAGGCAATGTATAGAGGACAGTTCCTCTTCCAGTGCCCCTGCTTCTTGCAAAAGAAGCACTCCGCCTGGCTTTGGTTGAGCTTGCGCTTCTTGGTCTGATCCTGTACAGACGTCCCAGCATGCGGCTGCACCTTCTTATAATTTTTCTTCTTCTTGTTCTTCTTCCCTTTCTTAAAGGATCGACGACCAGAAAAAGATCCTCCCACAACATTCACCGATTTCTTATGGAGCTGGTGGTCCTTCTTAAAATTCTGCAGCAACCCCAACAAGCCGTGGTAGTTTACTGCAAGCATTGTCATCCGAAAATGAATAAGAAAAGGGAGGAAGGATTTGGGCAAAGAATTAAGGATCGCATCCTTACCGAGCTGCTCGTGCAAGGGAAAGCCCAGTTTACTTAGGCGCTCAATCATTTCGATCATATACAGTACATGATCGATGACTGAGTCCCCATCCCTTATTCGAGCATTGAAAATGGTATAACTAGTTTTGTGCCTTTCAACATCATCAGGCGTGCCAAAAGAGTCGTTCAACATTTGAAGCATCTCCTGCGGCTGGGCATTTTCGAACCTATGGCTGAACTCATCATTCATTGCCGCCAGCATTATGCACCGAACGGTGGTGCGGTCGTTGAGCCACTTCTGATCAGTATCTCAGACCATCCCTCTAGCATTCGGGGCTGGCTCCTCAGGTACCGGATCCGTTACTACATAAAAGATCCGTTCATGCTCAAGGACGATTTTCAATTTTCGATACCAGCTATCGAAATTAGGTCCCATGAGCTTGTCATTATCTAATAATGACCGGAGTGACAGGGTAGTGGCCATAGCTGCATAAAGAAAAATCATACCTTTATTAGTATATAAATTATTAATACTAAAGACTTGGACTTTAGTCTAAAGTTTCTCCCAGTATTTTTATGAACTGGTAGCCTCAACCTCCAATTCGAGGAATTACTTTAATTCCTTAGTGGGTACTAGAATCCACACAGACCACACACGAGCCCAACTTTGGTTGGTCAATCCATGTGCATCTATGGGTTGGTTCATAACCAGTTGTTTCTCTAAACAACTTCTAGTAATGGATTTTGCCCCAAAACCTAATCAGTAGGCTTTGGCCTCCACTGAAAAGATCTGGTTAGGTCCAACCATTAACATGACTTGATTTGATGAATCGGATCAATAAATGATCAGGCCCGACTTTGGCCGGCCAACCTGACCACCATCAGAAAGACTCAACCAAATGATCATATTATGAATGATAATTCCATTAGTCAATAAGCACCAGGCCTTTGGGCCTTCAGTGATTATTAAACTTATGGACTCATTATCACTCACTTAATGAGAGGCTATGACTTAGTTATCAGTATAACTTAATCATTTTTAGGGACCTAATAATTTTTGAGAATTTTATTAAAGGATAGAAGAGAAGAAATTAACCAGCTAATTTCAATCCTCCCACTAACTTCACCAAGTCAGATTAAAAAAGATTTAATTAAAGCCAGCATTAGGAGCACCTAAATCAGTCACACTGATTTACCTAATGATATGGGTGAGTCCTAATCACCAAGTGATCTAATCAAAACCTAACTCACAAAGTTGGCCAGGTAAGTGAGATCAGTGGTGAGGATATGCCATTAACTCGTCAGAGATCGAATCAATGCGAGTAGCTCCCACTTAAAAACTACTGGTCAGACTACCAAACTTACCTTAGACACCAACCTGTTTATTAGTTTTAATTTGATCAACTTAGTAAATAGGGTTCCACCGCATAGCCATGAATTAAGTCCATCTTGGTCTAGTTAAAGACATGGACCCATTCAACTACAACTATTGGAGTTGAGTCTAGAGTGTCCTTGACCTAATCTAATTCAACTTTTGATTAGATTTGACCAATTACTCTAATTTAGTCTATTTCTTTAAGCTAACCTTAGGTCCAACCCAATTATGAATCAATTCCATCTGATCCATTGACCCACAAGTTTATGCAATTGTCTTAGGTCTTAATTCACAATTCTAGACCAATTAGACAACACTTAATTCTTTTAATTAAGTATTTGGGTTGATGGGTCAAGGTTTGGCATTTCGAAAATAATTTTCAAATTTGAAAGATTTTATTTTCTGTTCATCAAATATGTTGACTCATTTCACAAACGGATCAGCACAATTCATAAACAGCAGTCCTATTGCTAATTACATAACAGAAAATAACTCAATCAAAATAAATCATGAATATTCCTTTAGATCTAATCTAACACATTCATGATAAATTTTATAATTGAACCTTTACAATAAAATCCTTTCGCTGTTTCGTCTGCATGGGATATAATCGCATCGACACCCCAACCGCCATAGGAGAACCCCATCGAATGAGAGGAGAGGGCCTTTAAATCCTACTTTTCTCCTATAACCGGACGATCATGGCAACCAACCCAATTAGACTACTTGCTATTTGGATCAAGTATATCTAAATATACTAATTTCAAATTTTAAATTTCAAATTTCAAATTTCAAATTTTGAATTTCAAATTTCAAATAAATTTCAAATTTTAAATTTTTGAATTTTAAATTTTGAATTTTAAATTTTGAATTTTCAATTTGAAATTTCAAACAAATTTCAAATTTTAAATTTTGAATTTTAAATTTTGAATTTTAAATTTTAAAATTCAAATTTTAAATTTTGAATTTCAAATTTTTGAATTTTAAATTTTGAATAAATTTCAAAATTCAAATTTTAAATTTTGAATTTCAAATTTCAAATTTAAATTTTTAGATTACTACTTAATCTACTCATGCAAATGTATATCATATTTTAGAACTTGCTCTGATACCTATTGGGTATAAAATACCCGTCAGCCGAAGTTCGTATCAGGAGTGACCCTCCCGGGACTCTACCGACGTCCGACCTTTGGCGACATCTTTTCGAACCTCTCCAGCGGCCGAGCTTCCGCAATGTTCTCAAGTACTGCCGACGGATAAACTCCCACAGCTCCTTCCACAAGTGTCGACCGGATTCTCCCGACGGACGAACTCCTGTCGCATCTTCCGGGCTTCTCCAACGATAAGCTTCTTCAGTCGTCTATCAGGCTGCTCCAAGTGCTCTCTGGATTCCACTATCGACCGACCTCCTACAATGGTCAACCATTCTCCGGACCTTTTCCAGATCTTTTCCAACAGGATTCGATCGACTCCAATCTGAATTTCTTCCAGAACTTCGTCAGTGGCTGAACTTTTCCAACAGCAGATGTCTACGACGGACGGACTCCATCCAAGTTTCTACGATGGTCGACCACCTTCTGGATTTCATCCGAGCTCCTACGGGAGCCAGACTTCTACCCCAAACTCCTACTGCAGGTAGACTTCGTCCGAGCTCCTACGGGAGCCGGACTTCTGCCCCGAACTCCGACTGCAGGTAGACTTCGTCCGAGCTCCTACGGGAGCCGGACTTCTGCCCTGAGCTCCTATTGCAGGTAGACCTCATCCGAACTCTTACAAGGATCGGACTCCGAGCCCCCACCACAAGCGATCTACTCCGAGCTTCTATCACAAGCGATCTACTCCGAGCTTCTACTACAAGCGATCTACTCCGAGCTTCTACTACAAACGGTCTACTTCAAATTTCTACTACGAGCGGTCCACGTCAGATTTTTACTGTAAGCCTCCACCCGAGCTTCTATTATGAACGAATTCCTTCCGAACTTCTATTGCAGGCAAGCTTCGATCGAGCTTCTTCAATAAATGATCCCCATCCGGACTTCTACAGGAACCAGACTCCGACCGAACTTCTGTAGCGGACAGATTTCGGACGAACTCCTACGATACACGGGCTCTAGCAGCCGGACCCCTCCAGCGGGTGAACCTCTCCAGTGCCATCCGACATCCACTGCCGATCGACCTTCTGCCGGATTCTGCATGAAACCAAACTTCGTCCACAGAAAGCCTCTGACCGAGCTTTGGCCGACAGGCCTGGACTCCCTGGCAGGCCACAGTAATGGCCACGACTCTGCTCCACTTCCTGTTACGGATCCCACGCGGCTCCATCATACTCTGGCAAGTCACGACAACGGACATCACTCCACTCTCCACAACAGGCTCCACATGGCAGGCCACAGCGATGGCCACGACTCCACTCCACTACTCTCCATAACAAACTCCTCATGGCCCCGAACGGCCCACTACCAGGCGGTTACAGATGTCGCTGTCAATCTGTTGCACCCTCCGCCTATAAAAAGGGGACCCCCAGATACGTTATTCTCTAAGCTCTAATCTCTATCTCAAAACTCTGCTAAAATTTTCGTTCGAGCACTCCATTCTTGTTGAGGCAGAGAATTGACTTGAGCGTCGGAGGGTCTTGTCGGAGCACCCCTAACTCCGTTTTAGACTTTCCGTACAGGTCCCGGTGGCGACCGCAACTCCCTCGACTCCAGCTTCTCTGACGCCGGCAGATTTTTGCACCAATAGGATTGACGCTAGAGGAAGGGCACTGTGTCTTCGCAGTACCCTTGTTCTTAAATGAGCGCTCAATGGGACCACCTCCGGTCATCTTCTCCGACATCTTCTCCTCCAGTTTTCTGCTTGATCTCCACCTGATGCCTCCCCGAAGGGCATCCACCAGACGGTCAATGGCCTCCGCGGCCAGATCTCAGCGAGCTCCGCAAGCCCCAGCCTCATCTCTAGTTTCCCAGGCTCCTCTTCCTCCGACGACAGCAGTCGGCATGGAGCAGTTTAACCTGCTGGTTCAACAGGTCAGAGGCCTCACTGAAGCAGTGTAGGCCATGCAGCAGCCACCGGCAATAGTGCAGCTGGAAAGAGCATCGCCGGAGTTCTAGAATCTGACGATCGGACGGGCCACATGGGCCAGCCACCCTGTCTTTCCTAGAAGAGAGAAACAGAAGGCGGAGAGTCCTCTGTCCGATCATGATTCAACCCCCGGAGAGTCCCTGCCTCCACTCCACCAGAAGACCCTCGAGGCCCGCAATCGAGAGGACCTCCTGGACCAGAGATTCCAGGAGATGAACTGACAGATTGAAGAGCTCCGCCGTGCTCCCACTGCTTACGGTGAGGACATCTGTACTGACCCTCCTTTCTCTCAAATGATCATGCAAGAACCCATCCCGCCGAACTTCAAGCTCCCCCAATTCGAGAGCTACGACGGGACCTCGGACCTGGTCGACCATCTGGAGGCCTTCCGGACTATGATGCTGCTCCATGGTGCGCCAGACGCCATCTTGTGTCGAACTTTCCCGTCTACCTTGAAGGGAGCAGCAAAGAACTGGTACTCGGCATTGAAGCCAGGTACAATCTTCTCTTTTGACCAGATGAGTCACTAGTTCGTAGCTCATTTCGTCAGCAGCCGGCATCCCCGGCGAGGTTCGGAGTCCCTCATTAACATCAAGCAAAAGGAGGGAGAATCCATCCGAGCTTACGTCAATCGCTTCAACGCCACCGCCCTGGAGGTCTGGAACCTGGACTAATCGGTTGCAATGGCCGCCTTAAAGAGCGACCTTCAAAAGAATGACCTCCTCTTCTCCCTGAAAAAGAAGTATCCCAGAGACTTTGCCGATCTGCTGGCTCGGGCGGAAGGATATGCCCGAGCGGAGGAAGCCTTCAAGCTGAAGGACGAGGAGGCCGCGAAGGAGCGGCAGGCGGGCGACTCCAGCAAGCCCGTAGTTGAAAGAGGGCCGAGTGAAGCTCGGCCACGTTCTCGGACTCCTTCCGGGCACAAGCGCGCCCAGACTCCTCCCCGAGCATACAGGCAGAGAAGCTCGGACCACAGAGTTCGACGGGGCTCTCCCCCAGAAAGATTCCGCAGCTATGCCCCCCCTCAATGCATCGAAAACTCAAGTACTGATGGAGGTCAGGGAGTAGCTCCCAAGACCGAAAAGGATGCGCACACACTCCGAGAAGCGCAATCCTAATAAGTTCTGCCTCTACCATCGTGACCACGATCACGACACAGAGGAATGCATTCAACTCCGAGACGAGATCGAGGAGCTCATCAGACGAGATCGACCGACAGGTTCATTCGACGTCGGCCTGAGGGTAGAGAGGATCGGCCAAGGGCCCTGCCGCAACCTGAGCCACCGAGGAGGGAAGAGCAGCCCAGAGATCGGCCTCCAATCGGGATCATCAACTCCATCTCTGGAGGACCTCGACGGGGAGCAGACCTTCTACGACCATGGGACTTAAAAAACCTGTAAATGTATTACTAACGACTTTACTTTAAATCAAGATTCCTTTCAGATTTGCATATCTTTTCCTTTCGGCATGGACTCATAACGACAGGGGATAACCCCTTCAGACAATCAAAACAAAGCCATGTTAGGAACAGGAGGAGAATCTCGTCCTAACATGAGCAAAGTTGGAAGTGTGGCTATTTTAAGGCCCGATAGGGGGAGAGGCCCATATAACGGCCCTTATGTGCCCCCACAGCCATGTTAGAAACAGGAGGAGAACCTCATCCTAACATGAGCAAAGTTGGAAGTCCGACTATTTTAAGACCAGATGGGGGAGAGGCCCATATAACGGCCCTTATGTGCCCCCACAGTCATGATAGAAACAGGAGGAGAACCTCGTCCTAACATGAGCAAAGTTGGAAGTCCGGCTATTTTAAGGCCGGATGGGGGGAGAGGCCCATATAACGGCCCTTATGTGCCTCCACAATCATGTTAGGAACAGGAGGAGAACCTCGTCCTAACATGAACAAAGTTGGAAGTCCCACTATTTTAAGACCGGATGAGGGGAGAGGCCCATATAACGGCCCTTATGTGCCCCCACAGCCATGATAGGAACAGGAGGAGAACCTCGTCCTAACATGAGCAAAGTCGAAGGCCCAGTTCTCCTTAAATTGGATGGAGGGAGAGGCCCTACAACGCCCTTATGTGCCCCCACAGTCATGTTAGGGATAGGAGGAGAACCTCGCCCTAACATGAGCAAAGTCGAAGGCCCGGTTACTTTTAGACCGGATGGAGGGAGAGGCCCTACAATGCCCTTATATGCCCCCACAGTCATGTTAGGGACAGGAGGAGAACCTCGCCCTAACATGAGCAAAGTCGAAGGTCCGGTTACTTTTAGATCGGATGGGGGGAGAGGCCCTACAACGCCCTTTTGTACCCCCACAGCCATGTTAGGGATAGGAGGAGAACCTCGCCCTAACATGAGCAAAGTCGAAGGCCCGATTACTTTTAGATCGGATGGGTGGAGAGGCCCTGCAATGCCCTTATGTGCCCCCACAGCCATGTTAGGAACAGGAGGAGAACCTCGTCCTAACATAAGCAAAGTCGAAGGCCCGATTATTTTTAGACTGGATGGAGGGAGAGGCTCTCACAATGGCCCATATGTGCCCCCACAGTCCTGTTAGGAACAGGAGGAGAACTTCGTCCTAATCTGAGCTGAAATCGACTACATCAGGAATAGGAGGAGAACCTCATCCTGACTCCAACTAAGATCCGATCGTTCAAGACCTGATAAGAAAAAAGAGAACCTTCTCGATGGCCCCTCTATGCTCCCGCGACCCCGTAAAGAGTTGGGGAGAACCCTTACTTAAAAAGAGGAGGGAGATGCAAAGGAAAAGTGACAGACTACACCAGTGAAAAATGGAAGCCAAACTATACCAAAGACACAAAGGACCTCATCTCAATAAAGAAGGAGAACTCAACACAGGCCAAAGACAAATCGACTTCCTCAAGACAACTCAAACAGCCCAAAAAAAAAACAAAAAACAAAAAAAAAAAGAGAAGGAGAAAGTGAAAGAGAGACCTATGGTCATGAACGAAAAGGCAAATCAACACGACAACGGCTAGGAACCTTCAAACGATGTCGAGTCGAACAAGTCAAAAGACAAAAAAAATTCGGTAATGACGACCTAATACAAGAATGAACAAGGTAATAAAAAATTTTCTTTTCATTTCATTAGCAAAATATACTTTACAGAGCTCAGAAGGCCAAAAAAGAAAAACGACAAGAACAGAAAAAGAGGACACATAGAAGGACGGAAGGCAAAAGGAGCCCTAAGGGAGCTCGGCTTCTTCCGACTTTGAACTTTTGGTTTCGACCCTCATCAGGGAGTGCCTTAAGCTTTCGACTTCTTCTTCCAATTCTTTCTTCCTTATCAACATCTCCAGATACATCCGATGAAACTGTTGGCTTCTGTTCTCTGCCTCTCAGAGTCTTTTTCTCAGGACCTCGGACTCTGCCTCCGCATCCTTGACCACCTGCTGCTCATATGCCAGCTGGATCTTCAACTGTTGTAGCTCGGTCCTCCCCTCTCCAAGGGTGACGGATAGCTCTTCTATGGTTCCTCTCAGGGATCGGAGTTCGTCGGGGTCCCGAACAGGGACGAACTGGGCTCCTTCAGATAACTGCCTTTGAAGGCGGGCAACCTCATCGGTCGCCATCCTGAGCTTCCTCCTGTAGCCATCCACCTGCTTGCACCAGCCGGCCCGGTATGCATTGTAGTTCGACTCGACGTCCTGGTGCTGTTGCTGAAGGTCGGAGAACTTCTTCGACCATTCTCGATCGTGGTCGGCCCGAGTCGAAAGCCAGGACGAGCTTCCTTCCAGCTGGCCGATCTTCTCCCGTGCAGCCGACAGCTCCGCTTCAAGAGAGCTGATCTTGGAAGTCTGAACCCAGGATCGATCGCTGGCGCGCTTCTGATGTTCCTCGAGCTCCTTCTCGAAGTTCGCCTTCTTCCGACTGTAATCCATGATCCCTTTCACGTGGAGGTTTCGAAAGTGGGTGGCCTCTGCAGTGGCCTCTGAGTGGCTCTCCCTCAGCCTGCGAAGTTCATCCTCCATCTCCTTCGACTTTTTTGTTAAATGAAGAACTTTCTTCCTTAGATGTCGGATCGTGGACTTCAGCGGAACTTCCTGTGGCAAGGAAAGCGCTTCGACAGGACACTACCATCGGGAGACAAAAGCGTCAAGGCACGGCTCATTGCAGAAAAAAAAAAAAAAAAGAGAAGAGAAGTCCCCCATATGGAGGAGCCCAATTTTATTGATTGAATGTTTTTTAAAGATAAAAGGAAAAAAAAAATTGCAGTGAAAGAAAAATACAAAGTCAGAGGTCTCAGACCTCCGAAGCAGGAGTTGGGGAGCTCGGTGTTCTTGGAAGGGGGGTTGTGACGGCAGCGGCAGTAGGAGAGGGGCTGGCTTCATCTTCAGATGCCTCATCCAAGAAGCTGAAGTCGAGCTCGAAAAATTTCTTGACCATCTTCTCTTGGCAGAGCTCGAATCTTTTGATGAATGCATCTTGGCCGAACTTGACGTTCAGGTCCCTCATTTCGGCAGAGGCCTTGAACTCCTCCACTGCTTGGCCCCTGGCCTCTGAGATCAGAGCCAAAATCTGCTCCGTCAAATTTACGACCTCGGCCTCCACCTTCCTCACCATCTCCTCCGAGGCCTGCTTTTCTTTCTCAAGTGCCTCTTGGAGGTTGGCTACCTCGGCAGTCTTTTCCTTGAGGCGGGCGGCCTCGGCCCGACGACCTTCCTCCACCTGGATAGCATCCCTCCTCATCTTGTTCATCGCCTCGATGTTGGCGAGGAGCTAGTGCCCGATCTGCAAGGGCGGCCGAAAGCCAGAATGAAAGCTGAGAAGTTAATTGAATGAAGGAGCGAGGGGAAGGAGGAAAGTGAATCTGCTTACCTCGAGAAAAGACCTAAGAGAATTCCAAACCCGCTGTTCGGGATCGACGCGGATGATCCTCTGGACGACTTCGGGCAAGACGTATCCGTCAATCAGTCGCTTTATCAAGTCTCTGTCATTAAAGGGATTCTCCATCGGCTCTTCCTCGGAGCTGTGGGATTCTTCGATGGCAGCTCGACGACCGCTGACCCTGCGGGCCACCATCTTCTTTCTCCTCCCCCTCTCAACCCCTGGCACCTCCTCGGAGCGGACCCCCAGAGCGGAATCCTCGGCGGGAGAACTCCTCGAAGAGGCTCGGAAAACTGGGGGCTCAACGTCTGAAGGAACATTGACAGTGAGGGCTGCCTGGGCAGACGTGGCCGAGCTCGTCTCCTCCGTTCTGGCCTTCTTCGCCGATCCGGAGGCCGCAGTGCCTTTTCTTTTGTGAGCCTTGAGGCCCCTGGCAAGCATCCGTGCTGCTTCGGCATCCATTCAAAAAAAAAAAAAAAGAGAAAAAGAGAGAGAAAAGAGATCAGTAACGGAGTGAAAAAAGGAAGGGGTGACACATGGTTAAAAAAAAAGAAGAAGAAGAAAAGAGAGGGGGGGAAGAAGAAGAGAAGAAGAAAAGGAAAGATTTGTCCCAGAAATAGTACTTTACTTGGGAGAAAAATCTATTTTTCTCTTGTTGGGTCCAGTGAGATGAGATTTGTCTCACTGCCAAGTAATTGACTATATGAGCGAACCAGGGAAGATCAGTGCAAGAGATTGAAAAGAGTTGTTCATCCGGAAACCTATTTTTAATCCTTTCTTTATTGTATTCTATCAGGATCCTAGAAATATGATCTGCTACCAAGTTTTCAGAGCCCTTTTTGTCTAAAATTTCTAAATCAAATTCTTATAATAGAAGGATCCATCTAATCAGCCTAGGTTTTGTATCTTTTTTTGATAGTAGATGTTTCAAAGCTGCATGATCGGAGCATACTAGGACCTTAGCGCCCAAAAGGTATGATCTAAATTTATCTAGGGTAAACACAACAGTGAGTAACTCCTTTTCAGTCGTGGTGTAATTCAATTGAGCATCTGAAAGAGTTTTACTTGCATAATAAATTACATGCGGTTCTCGATTAAATCTTTGCCCAAGGACTGCCCCTATAGCAAAATCAGAAGCATCACACATGATTTCAAATGGTAGGGTCTAATCCGGAGATTTTATGATTGGTGCAGTGGTTAAAGCAGTTTTGAGTTTATTATAAGCAGTTAGGCACTCTTCATTAAAATCAAAAGAATTTTTCTTGGCAAGCAAGTTGCACAAGAGTCCTGATATCTTGCTGAAATCCTTAATGAAGCGCCCATAGAAACCTGCATGGCCTAGAAAGGATCGCACCTGTTTAACCGAGGTTGGGGGAGGCAATTTCAAGATTACTTCAACCTTTGCTTTATCTACTTCAATCCCCCGCTTGGATACAATATGTCCAAGCACGATTCCTTCACGAGCCATAAAATGGCTCTTCTCCCAACTTAAAACCAAATTTATCTCTATACATCGTTGAAGAACCTTGGCTAGGTTCTGAAGACAATCATCAAAGGTAGAGCCAAATACTGAAAAATCATCCATGAAGACTTCTAAAAATTTATTTACCATATCAGAAAAGATGGCCAAAATGCACCGTTGAAAAGTGGCTGGTGCATTGCAGAGACCGAATGGCATACGTCTAAATGCAAATGTTTCATAAGGACATGTGAAGGTAGTCTTTTCTTGATCAGCAGAAAATATCGGGATCTGATTATATCCCGAATATCCATCTAGAAAATAGAAGAAACTTTGTCCTACTAGCCGTTCTAAAATTTGGTCAATAAAAGGCAAAGGAAAATAATCTTTCCTAGTAACGGCATTCAACTTTCGGTAGTCCACACATACTCACCAACCAGTTGTTGCACGAGTAGGAATTAACTCACCCTCATCATTCTCTACTACGGCAATACCTGACTTCTTAGGTACTACCTGGGTTGGACTAACCCATTGGCTATCCGAAATTGGATAGATAATTCCAGCATCTAGCCATTTCACTACTTCCTTTTTCACGACTTTCCGCATATTCGGATTCAATCTTCGTTGCATGTCCCTATGTGGTTTTGCCTCAACCTCGCAGTGAATATGATGCATGCAAACAGAAGGATCTATACCCTTCAAATCGGCAATTGACCACCCTATAGCCTCTTTATGCTTTTTGAGTACCTCGACAAGTTTGTCTTCCTGGTCGTTGGTTAGGTCAGATGCAATGATCACTGGAAGTGTGTCATTGGATCCAAGAAATGAATATTTCAGCGTGGCAGGAAGAGGCTTTAGCTCTAGAGTAGGTGGTGCTTCTAAGGATGGTACCAGAGGGCTTGATTGAATTGGTAATTGCTCGTACTTTACAGTCCAAGGGGGATTGGTGCTAAAATTGGGAGGTTCTAGCAAAGCATGTATTTCTTCAGTGTATCCATCAATATCAAAATTATTCATTTCAAAATGTGTTAGACATGCCTGTAAAGGATCTGAGTTGAGCAAGGCAGGAGCTTTATCTTCTATAACTTCTTCTAACAAGTTGATCTCATTATGGTCATACACAGGTGGTCCCAAAGATGCATTGAAAATATTCAACCTTAGCTTCTTATTTCCGAAAGATACATCCATAACTCCGGTTCTACAATTTATACAAGCATTAGCGGTTGCTAAGAAGGGTCTACCTAGGATGATTGGTATTTGGTTGGGGTTGCTGCCAGATTCCATATCCAGCACAAGAAAGTCAACAGGAAAGTAAAATTCATCTATTTTCACCAATACGTCTTCCAGCATTCCACGGGGTACCTTAATGGATCGGTCTGCTAGTTGTAAGGTCACTGTCGTGGGTTTTAACTCTCCAAATCCAAATAGATCATATACAGAGCTCGGGAGAAGGTTGACACTTGCACCCAAGTCTAATAATGCCTTCTTAATCGTGAGGTCCCCTATGACACAAGAAATAATTGGGGTACCTGGATCTTTCAGTTTGGGTGGGGCAATTTGCTGGAAAATTAAGCTAGTCTGCTCAGTTAGATGGACTTTTCTTGGTATTTGTGCCTTTGATTTTTTTGTGTGTTGCTCCTTAGATTGATTTTGATGATTACAAAGCAGTTGAAGGGGTACCAATAATTTTCATTTAAAAAAGTCTTTTTGCTCTTCAGGGGCAAAATCGTAATTTTACCAAACCCTAATTTGATAGTATCAATTGGTAGAACAAAAGATTTGTGATCTATTGGCAAAAATTTCATTATTTTTGGACTTATATTTTGGAAGTTATGCATGTTTGAAATCCATGAGTCGACCCATTGAGTCAGCTCATGGCACAATGAGCTCTTTGGCACGCAGAATTTTTGGCTTGGCACAACCTGTGAGTCGACCCATGAGTCGACCCTCAAGGCATGAGTCGACTCATGAGTCGACCCCTGCAGTTTTAGGCCAAAAATTACAGAACCCTATTTTCTGGTTTCTTCAACAGAGGTCGACTCATGAGTCGACCCCTGAGGCATGAGTCGACTCATGAGTCGACCCCTGTGACAGGATTTCTCCACAACGGCTAGTTTTTAACCCATTTTAAGTGCTTTTAAAGCTCATTTAATGTGGTCTAACGGCTCTTTTTCAGCCTAGAATGTTTTTCTCTATTTCTTAAAGCTATAAAAGGATTCAAAAGGTGGGAAACAAAAAAGAGATAGCAAGAGATTAAAAAAAGAAAAAGAAGAGCATTCAAGAGAGCATTCAAGAGCATTCAAAAGAGAGAATTTGAAAAAGGATTTCTCAAGCCAACTTTTCAGCCCTAATCAAGAGCTCATTTAAAGCCTTCAAGAAGCCATCAATCCAAGCTTACCAACTCCTCAAGCGCTCAATCAATTCTCCATCCACCTTAAGAAAATCCAAAAAGGGGCTTCTTCTCTTGAGTAAAGTATATTTAAAATTATATTCGCTCATAAAAGGAGCTTTTCTTGTACTTATTTATGTTATAAATTGTTTGACTCAGTTTGAGTGATTATTTTTGTTTTGGAGGGGTTCCAAAACAAGGGAAGGTTGATCTGAACCTAGAATCGGAGTGTATTGGGTTGGCTTGTACCCGAAAAATAAGTGGACTAGCTTGGGATAGCTAGTGTCAGAGTTTTCGACATTTGTATTCAGGTTGAATACAAGTTTAGTGGATTGGAATTCCCAAGTAGGAGCTTGGAGAGTGGATGTAGGTGCAAGGTTGGCACCGAACCACTATAAATCCTTTTGTTTGTGGTGTGCATAATTGCTTCTCTTTAACTCTTCATTATTTTCTTGCATTCTTGCTTTTGGCAATTAATCTTGAAGTAAGGTTATTCTTCTCATTCATTTAGCTATTGACAAATATTTTTTCATAAGTCATTAGTTAAGTTCAAAATTTTTAGAAACCCAATTCACCCTCCCTCTTGGGTTGCATAGCTGGGCAACACTGTGTACACAGGTCCTTTAGAAATTTAGCATAGGTTGGAACTTGCTTAATGGCATCGAGAAGAGGTAAGTTTATCTAAACCTATTTAAACAGTTCCAACATTTCATTCATTTTTATACCCTTCTTATCAAGAGGCAGAGAGGATTCTAAAGCACTGGGAAATGGAGCTTTAGGTGCAGGTGCTGGGTTAATAGGTTCTTTCTTGTCTTCAAGTTTCTTCTTTTCTGTTGTAGCTGAAATTGGTTGCTCTTGTTGTTGGATTACTTCAGGTTGATTTAAGATTTTTCCGCTTCTAAGGGTCATAATCGATTTGGCATGTTCGAAAAAAGTTTCAGGACCAATGGAGCTTTCAGCCATGTACTGTCCTTTTGGATTATTAATAGGCTGACTAGGTAATTTGCCTTCTTCCCTCCTACTGAAAGCTGTTGCTAGCTGACCTATCTAGGTCTCTAGCTTTGCTATTGATTGCGTATGAGAGTGAAGGAGTTGGGTATTCATTTCTAGTCCTTTAAGTGCTTGCAGTACCTTTTCTTCGAAACTCGAGCTATGAGTACTTGGAGTGGGTTGAGGAGGGTTCTGGTATTGTAGCTGGGATGGATGCTTATAAGTTGCCTCCGGATAACCTGATCTTTGTTGCACTGGAGGAACCGCTGGTTGTGATTTTCATGAGAAATTCGGATGGTTTCTCCATCCCGGATTGTACGTACTAGAATAGGGGTTGTTCTCTGATCTATGAGTAGTTTGGGCTTGATGGACTTATTCTTGTACATATTCAGGAAACTGTGGTGCAACCGGACAATCATTCACACAATGAGTGGGGCTCGAACACAATGCACATATATCTTGTATCTGATGGGATGGAGAAGGTGACTGTCCTATACTTAATAATCGATCTAACTTTTGGGACAATTCATCTACTTTATGATGGATATCTATGGCATTTTCTACTTCATATATTCCATCTCTTTTTGGGTTTAACATGGGTTTATCTCTAACAGAGGCAGACATATGATGTAATGAATTTTCACTTAAAATTTCAAACAGTTGCCATACCTCATTCTCATTTTTCGGCATGAATGTCCCACCGCATGATGCATCGACCATTTGTCGATGTCTTTCAGATAGCCCATCATAAAAATATTGGATTAATTGCCACTTGGGTACAGCATGGTGGGGACATTTTCTAATAAGGTCCTTTAATCTCTCCCATGTTTCATGAAACATTTCTCCATCTAATTAGGAAAAACTAGTTATGGCTTTCCTTATTTGATTAGTTTTTCCTATGGGAAAATATTTCTTGAGAAACTCTCCTTGCAGCTGGTCCCAGGTTGATATAGTCATGGAATCCAAAGTATGTAGCCAGTATTTGGCTTTGTCCTTAAGTGAGAAAGGAAATAATTTTAACCTAAGAGCATCATCGGAGAAGTTGTGAATTTTGACAGTTGAGCATATCTCAAGAAATTCTTCAAGATGTTTATAAGGGTCCTCATTACTAAGTCCATAAAATGAAGGTAACATTTGGATTATACTGGACTTAATTTCATATTGGGTGGCCTCCACAGGGGGCACTTGAATACAAGGAGAGTAAGTATATGTGGAAGGAGTAAAGTACTCCTTCAATTATCTGGGTGGATCATTCTCCCGATTTCGGTCCATATTTTTATGTCTGTTGGCTCTAAAGGTTCTTTCTATTTCTGGATCAAAAGGTTGGATATCTGATCGTAACGATCTACGGCCAAGCATACACCTTACAATTATACTTTAGAGCAAACACAAAAAAATTTTCTTTTTATAATATATATTTTTTATAATAAAGTGAGAAAAGAATGAAGAAAATCTAAAGAGAAGAACCTAAGAATCTTAAATCTATGAAAAGGAAGAAATTAGTTAATGTTTAGATGTTAATTGCAATCAACTTAAACAATCATAGACTCTCTATCCTAAGGTTAACTTAGATCTAGACAGCTCCTAACTTTCAAGACCGTCTTTGAGCACTCCAAGCTCAAGACTGACTAACTGACTCGGCCAGGTAAGCATAAGATGTGGAAGGTTCCCTGCTCGTTGCTTTCCTTAGACACCAACTAAGTTGGCCAGGTCAGTCAACGGAACCAATTGAAAACCACTTTCTTTAACCACTTGCCTTAGACACCGAGCAATTAACCAATCCGCACTCGGTTCAACCCTAGAGCTTTCTTATCCTATTGAGCTCGAAATTCCTAGGACTGACATCTAGTTGATTTTAGATTAAGGTCTAGGTTATGCAAATGCAAGGGAGTGATTTATGGGCCAAGGAAGGGTGATCAAATCTCCACCTTATCTGGTTAATGGGTTATTGCCCTTAAGATTAATTATGGAGATGCAATGCAAAAAAACAAGGTGTCCAATCAAGTTAGAAATTTTTATATTTGAGGTTACGCTATTTTAGTTAAGTGTTATGAAATGTCAGTGGTTTCTTTTTTTTTTAATTTATAGTTTTATCTTTTTATATATTTTTTTAATTTTTTTTTTAGTTTTGCAAGAAAATAAATTTAAGTGATTAAGTCTAAAAAGCAATAAATCATTAGGCTATAAAAAGTAGCAAATTATTCTAAGCAGAAAAATTTCTAAGTAGTAAATTAGTTATGCAAGGTAATTATGTAATTATGCAAATAAGATTATCTAGCTAGAAAGCACTGAAAAAAAAAATTAAAGTGAGAAATAAAAACTGAAAATTATTTTTTTTTTTTTTAAAAATTTCAATTTTTTTTAATTCAACCGTGCCAAGATCTCCGACAACGGCGTCAAAATTTGATGCGTAGTCGTTGATAGCATCAAAAATAACTCTACTCACTACGTAGGTAGGATGAGTCGAGATCGTATCTTCAGGGACCTTGGGCTAAGTTGAGATTGCAAAATAAAAGAAAGAAGCATTGTTTTTGATTTAGAAAATAAATTATCTTAAAATTGATGTAATAAGAAAATAAAGAGCTCGGGAGTTTTGAATTAATTTTGTACTAGCAGAGTTGTATCTCTTTTTTTTAATTAAATTGATGTGATTAATCTTAGAAAAAATATCTATCTTTCCTCGGCACGCCTCGTACCCGTAGATCACGGTGCGTCTCCGAAAAGTACTAGGTAAACAACTCTTCTTTCCTCGGCACGCCCCGTATCCGTAGATCACGGTGCATCTTCGGAAAGTAAAAATTATTCCTAATATTAATCTAATACGAAAGCATAAATAAAAGCATATGAAAGAGAGCAAATAAAGAACTCATGACAATTTAAATAAAAAGCATAATCTTTATTGCATATAAAGAAATACAAGAAAGTTTAGAACAATAAACCCGCTCTGTGTCGTTACAAAGTTTCTTCTCCACTCCCGAGACTGCTAGCCTAGCTGCTCATGAAGTAGTCCCTTTTTTTCCTCTATGCAAGGCTTTAGAAGAATTTCTGGGGATACTCCCAAATAGAAGTACAAGAACCTTTTTATAGGTGTTAGGAGGAAGGAGTTTTACATAATTTTTCGATATGGGACTAAAAAGATACTAAAGACCATGCATCCGAATGCCGCACCCGCGTCCGCGTCCGCCTGCATGTCATCCGCGTTCTGCCCCACGTCCGCACGTTCACGCATCGCCTGCGCTGCCACGATCCATGCTTGCCCGCGTCCATCCTGCATCCGCCCCGCATCCGTGCTTTCACGCGCGGACCCATGCGCTCACGCGCTCGCTCGCGCTGTGCTGCTCGCCCAGGAACAGCATGAATGAACTTCACGCTACCTTTTTTATTCCACTTCCAAAAAGAAACTTTTGTTTCTTCATAATAACATCTATATCCTTTTTAGATTCCTTGCATAGTATCTTCATTTTCTATAATACCGGATGCATCTTTCTTTTATTTTAATTTTATTTTAAATCTAATTTTCTTCAAACTTGAATCTTTTTGATCTATGAATCGGACTCTTTGTATCGACGATCACCTTTCCTGTAAAACATAAAAAGAAACATCAAAATCTTAATAAATAAGATAAATTAAATATAATTTTTTGCTTTAAAATACTTAAATTAAGTGTTTATCAGTCAGAGAACAGGGAATGACATCCGGCGCAAAAATCAGACGAGGCCAGCCCTAGTTATGGGTTCATCTACGATATGAGGGTTCTGAGGGACTGAGGCAGACGAACTCCTGGAACCGCTTGAGGTGGAGGTGCTAGAAGACATTTTAAGCAAAAATCCTAAAAATCCCAAAAAAGTCGAGAGAAATAAGAGACGAAAGGTTCATGGGGAACCAAACAGGTGGAATGCGGCAGAAGAAAAATGAAGAAGAAGGAACACCTTAATGACAAGAGAAGGAACGAAAGTTCTGGAACTAACCTAGGTTGCTCCGAAGGATGCAGAGATGCAGGGACAGGGATGACTCGAAGAATACTTAGGGCCAAAACGAACGCCGAGGAAGGTCAGAGCTCTCAGAAAGAAGACGGGCACCAACAGGACTTTCAGACAGAATGAAACTCTCGGAGGAAGAAGGGCGGGTTTAAATAGACCCTGGGATCCGACATAATAATGATTGTGGATCTCCCCAGGCCGACCCATATTCGCCACGTATCCCACTCACCACAGCAGGCGGCTAAAAATGGCTGACAGCTGGCAGAGCCATTATTGCGCCGTACCTAGAGCAATGCTCCAGCGAGAATTTCGAAAAGTCTCTTCAGATTGCCCCGATTTGAAAAGACTCCAGCACGCGCGCATTAAATGCCAGAATATCTAAGGACGATCGGGCGCAGAATTCAAGGGAGCAACTTCGGCTGTGAAAATTTCTCTATACTTCCTTCATTCGAAACTCGAACTCGGAAGTAGGGGGACTGGTGTTGGGTATAAAATACCCCCCAATCGAAGTTCGTATCAGGAGTGACCCTCCCGGGACTCTACCGACGTTCGACCTTGGGCGACATCTTTCCGAACCTCTCCAGCGGTCGAGTTTCCGCAATGTTCCCAAGTTCTGTCGACGGATAAACTCCCACAGCTCCTTCCACAGGTGTTGATCGGATTCTCCCGACGGACGAACTCCTGCCGCATCTCCCGGGCTTCTCCAACGATAATCTTCTTCAGTCGTCTATCAGGCTGCTCCAAGTGCTCTCTAGATTCCACTATCGATCGACCTCCTATAATGGTCAACCATTCTCCGAACCTCTTCCAGATCTTTTCCAACAGGATTTGATTGACTCCAATCCGAATTTCTTTCAGAACTTCGTCAGTGGACGAACTTTTCCAACAGCAGATCTCCACGACGGACGGACTCCATCCAAGTTTCTACTGTGGTCGACCGCCTTCTGAATTTCATCCGAGCTCCTACGGGAGTCGGACTTCTGCCCCAAACTCCTACTGTAGGTAGGCTTTGTCCGAGCTCCTGCGGGAGTCAGACTTCTGCCCCGAACTCCGACTGCAGGTAGACTTCGTCCGAGCTCCTACAGGAGTCGGACTTCTGCCCTGAGCTCCTATTGCAGGTAGACCTCATCCGAACTCTTACAAGGGCCGGACTCCGAGCCCCCACCACAAGCGATCCACCCCGAGCTTCTATTACAAGCGATTTACTCCGAGCTTCTACTACAAGCGATCTACTTCAAGCTTCTACTACAAGCGGTCTACTTCAAATTTCTACTACGAGCGGTCCACATCGGATTTCTACTGTAAGCCTCCACCTGAGCTTCTATTGTGAACGAATTCCTTTCGGACTTCTATTGCAGGCAGGCTTCCGCTGAGCTTCTCAACAAATGATCTCCATCCGAACTTCTACGAAAACCAGACTCCGATCGAACTTCTGTAGCGGACAGATTTCGGACGAACTCCTACGACACACGGGCTCCAGCAGCCGGACCCCTCCAGCGGGTGAACCTCTCCGGTGCCATCCGACATCCACTGTCGGTCGACCTTCTGTCGGATTCTGCATGAAACCGAACTTCATCCACAGAAAGCCTCTGACCGAGCTTCGGCCGACAGGTCTGGACTCCCTGGCAGGCCACAGTAATGGCGACGACTCTGCTCCACTTCCTGTAACGGATCCCACGCGGCTCCATCATGCTCTGACAAGTCACGACAACGGACATCACTCCACTCTCCATAACAGGCTCCACGTGGCAGGCCACGACGATGGCCACGACTCCACTCCACTACTCTCCGTAACAAACTCCTCATGGCCCCGAACGGCCCACTACCAGGCGGTTACAGATGTCATTGTCAATCTGTTGTGCCCTCCGCCTATAAAAAGGAGACCCCCAGATACGTTATTCTCTAAGCTCTAATCTCTATCTCAAAACTCTGCTAAAATTTTTGTTCGAGCACTCCATTCTTGTTGAGGCAGAGAACTGACTTGAGCGTCGGAGGATCTTGCCGGAGCACCCCCAACTCTGGTTTAGACTTTTTTGCAGGTTTTGGTGGCGACCGCGACTCCCTCGACTCCAGCTTGTCCGACGCCGGTGGAGTTTTGCACCAACAATATCATTTGTGGGGAAAACGGTGCAGGGGTAAAATGGTAATTTTAAAACTTTTTCAAAATTATAATTTTACAGTAGAAATTATTAATTAATCTAATTAATTAACATATATTAACCCTACACAAGGATCTAAATATGATATATATAGCATGCATTTAAATTTGAAATTTCAAATTCTCTACGGTAAATATTTTACTGTTATGTGTTCAGAACAAATTATCTTCGTGCAGGTAGTCGATCGCTGTAGTCTAATCATCATCGAAAAGGTCTGATCATTACAATGTAGCCACACAATGTGTCTGACCTCTGCGGATCATCCACACGAAGCTCCCGATCTGATCGGCTCCTCACGAATGCTAGTTCGTTGCAGAACCCTTTCGACGGCCGATGTTGATCGAACTCCTTCGATCTTAATCTGCTGACTCTTTGGATGCTCTGAATCATCAGCAGATATACTTGAGAGGTTGATGATACTCTCTCTGAAATCTAGTGGGCTCACGACACTCGTAGCTCACTTTCTCACTTTTCGAACCCTAGACAGAAACCCTAGGGTACTCTTAGAAAAACCTGCGCCCACTCTCTTTCTTTTCTTTCCTCTTGGAATTTTTGAACTTTTCAAAATCATGTAGAAAGCTTCCTCACGCCCACTTTTCTTTTTCAAAAATCTCGTACGCACGTCCCACCTTCTTCTCTCTTTTAAAACAATGCAAGACGCGTCTTAAACGTGTGAGAGGATAAAGCTAAGTGGTTGGTCATTTGAATTCAAATTGAATTTGAATTCAAATGCCAACCAACCCATCCTTATCTACTCTTGGCATGAGAAGAGAAGGGCGTGGGCTCCCTTGTGCGTGGAGAGTTTACATGAGAAACTCTTTCTCGTGTAAAGCAAATGGCGCACAAATGGATAAGGCTAGGTGGCGCATGGATTAGTTGCCCATTCAAATTCAAACTTCATTTGAATTTGAATGGCCAACCAATCATCTTTATCCACCCAAATGGCGCACAAATGGAGGGGCGTGGAAGGCTTCTACGTGGAAGAAAATTCACGAGAAGTTGTTTCTCGTGAATTCAAATGGGCGTAGATAAGTGAGGTGGCGCAGGGAGATGAGGTCAAAGTGGTTTCAACCTAATTGAGCCAACCTAATAAAAATAGGTTAGGCACAATTAGACTAAGTTAAATCCAACTTAATTAGGCTTAATTAGGCTCAATAAAATTTTAATCAAATCAAGAATTGACTAAGCCCAACCCCTGATCAAATCAGTGACCAAAACACCTTAGCGATTAGGTCAACACTTAACCTAATCGGGTCAAACCCAACTGAATCCAATTCAATTGGACTTGATCCAAAAATAATTACTCAATTAAATTGAGTTAATTAGTGATCAAATCATTAATTAAATCTCTCATAAATACTGAGTCCAAATCTGATGGGCAATCGGACATCAGAGTCCATCGATATGAAACCCTGATCAAAAAGTCCCAAACTAGTGGGACTCTTGACCCCGGTACCCAAAATGTGTGAAACTCGTGATTAGAGAATCTAGATTTGTCGATCACAGAGTTTTGACATGTAAGATTCAAAGTTCACGAGCATTATGACTCTTCACCAGCCATCAGATCAGATAGGAACCTCTAATATATGTGACCCCACAGGTTCGAACCTAAGCCGGTAGCACAAGAACCAATTCCTGTACTAATCGAAGTGACCATCTAGCAATGGTACCCGACGTTCGGATAGATCGAATAGTCGCAATCGTAATACTCAAAACCTACGTGAATATGGTTATTGTATAATTCATCCTTTTGATCCTTGTGTTTAGGATGACTCAGGGTTAAACTGTCAACCCTGATTAGATTATCCGAATTATACTCAACTCAAATAGTCCTGTGACTCCTCATTAGGACTATCCTGGCTAAGGTTTTGCTAAATTGAAACACGACTGTACACAGCTCCTGAACTGGAGTGGTCAATCCCATCTTGACACACGCACCGACAAGTCAAGTACTTGACTACACCCAGCATCCTTCCGTCACTGAATTAGAAATTCAGGTAGTCCAGTACCTAAGTGCAGTGAGTTGCTTGCAAGTCACCGTGACGGTCTCAGGTCAGAGGGACAGTTATACCTGTTGGTGCAGAATTTCACCGACGTCGGAGAAGCTGGAGTCGAGGGGGTCGCATCTGCCGTCGAGACCTACAAGGAAAGTCTAAACTGGAGTTGGAGTTACTCCAGCAAGACCCTTCGATGCTCAAGTCAGTACTCTGCCTCAACAGAAATGGAGTGCTCGAATTAAAATTTTAGCAGAATTTCGAGATAGAGTTTAGAGCTTAGAGAAGAACGTATCTGGGGTCTCTTTTTATAGACGGAGAGTGCAACTGATTGACAGCGACATCCGTAACTGCCTGATAGTGGGCCGTTCGGGGCCACGCAGAGTTTGTTACGGAGAGTAGTGGCGTCAGAGGACCATTCAGGGCCACATGGAGTTTGTTACAGAGAGTAGAGTGGTGTCCGTTGTCGTGACTTGTCAGAGAGTTCGGGCCTGTCGGTTGAAGCTCGATCGGAATGTTTGATGGAGAGGAATGGTTCTCTGTCTCAGTAATCCAGGAGAAGCTCAGATGTTTCTGAGGTTGCTGACGTATCCACTGTTGTCGGATGCCTTGGGCGCTGATACTACAAGTAGAAGTCATTTGCTGTAGAAGCTCAGACGGAGACTTTTCATTGGTGAAGTTCGGTAGAAATTCGATTGCTAGAGAAGTCCGTCGGAGATTTGCCTGATGTGGAAGCTTGTCTGAAGATTGTCCGTCGGAGAGGTCCGGTTGTATGAGGAATCCAGCAGAAGGTCGGCTGATAGCGTAATTCGGAAGGCGTTATAGAAGTTCGTCCACTGGAGGAGACCGGATGGATCTGTGGAAGGTCGGCTGGCGCTGTCGAAGGTTGATGGCCGGAGAGGTATGGAAGACACCAGAGTCAGTCGATCACTGTAGAAATCCGGCTGCTGGAGCATGTCCATTGTAGAAGTTCGCCCGGAATCCAACTGCTGTAGAAGTTTCGACAGAGTCCGATTCCTGTAGGAGTCCGGAAGGAGGCCGCTTACCGTAGAAGCCCGGATGGAGATCGGTTGTCGTAGAAGTTTGGAGTAGACCGCTTACTGTAGAAGTCCCACCGCTGGAGAAGCTCGATCCTTGACGAAGTCCGGAAGGGGTTTGGAGTAGAGATCCTGCTGGTGGAGCCTGTTCGTTGTAGAAGCTCGTCTGTGATCCACCCACTGTAAAAGTTTGGATGGAGCCCGGCCCTGATAGGAGTTCGGATGAAGTCCACCTGCAATAGAAGTTCGGGGTAGAGATTCGGTTTTTATAGGAATTCGTCTGAAATCCATCCATTGTAGAAGTTCGAACGGAGCCCGACCCTTGTAGGAGTTCAAATGAAATTCGGAAGGCGATCGACCATCGTAGAAACTTGGATGGAGTCTGGTTACTGTAGAAGTCCGGAAGAAGTTCGGAGTAAAGTCGTTTGTGGTCGGAAGAGGTCTAGGAGAGATTCAGAGAATAGTCGATCACTGTAGAAAATCAGCTGATAGTGAAGCCCAGAGAGCATTTGGAGCAGTCCGGTAGATGAATGGAGGAGCTCATTATTGGAGAAGTCCGGATGGTATTATGGAAGCTTGGACGGTCGAGGGAGTTCGAAAAAACGTCATACAAAATCGGAAGCCGGAAGAGTCCTGGAAGGATCGGCCCTTTACAAACTTCGGCCGGGGATTTTTTATACCCAACAATACCCATATCCCATCGGAGCAGAAATAGCTCCGGAGTCGGTCACGTTCAGTGCAGATGTACCCTTACATCTCACCTGTATGCCATACCAGTGTCTCCACACTCCTTGGTTAAGAGGACAACCAACCTATATGGCACACAACGACCTATGCTTGATAAACGTTGTTGTCCTTGGTAACAATGTATCATTTGATCGCGAACAGGTTTAAGGACTAAACGATAAATCCTCCTTTGTCGAGTCTAAATAGTCCTAAGGACTTCACCACAACACAGGAGTTCATTAGAAGATGAAACAATTTGTGATGAAAAATACCAAAATAACTTTTATTTATTTATAATTCATATACTAATACAAGAATGAGCACAACCGTCAACAGGCTGACGATTGGCTTTGGGACACTATTCCCAACAGGACCATGCCCCTCCAATAGCTAACTGCGTGCCGGATGAGGTTATGTCACATTACACCCACTCTAAGAGTAGCTGACTGCACATCGGATAAGGTGACGTCCACTACCAAAAC
Source organism: Elaeis guineensis (assembly GCF_000442705.2). NCBI lineage: Eukaryota > Viridiplantae > Streptophyta > Magnoliopsida > Arecales > Arecaceae > Elaeis > Elaeis guineensis. The sequence goes on from NC_025999.2 coordinate 19,102,959, forward strand.
CCCTCAGATATTATGGAATGGTATAACTGGAAAGATCAGAATGGTCTTTCATCACTTTTCCTCTTACGGTTCTCATTTTTTTATAAATAAAATTAAAAAAGAGATCCTCCAGATATGCACACTCACACCTCTATCGCACTCTTTCTCAGCTATTCGAGCTTCCTGACTAAGCCGTTGGAGGATCTTCGCTAGAACTAACTCTAATCAGAACTTGTTTTTATAGATTTTGTCGTATCCACAATTCTCGACCAACTCCAGCAGCTCCGATCGGAATTAAAAAGCTGCAGCAACAGGTCTTATATAAAAATTTAAAATTTTTTAAATATATAATTAAATGAGATTAAATCTTGCACGAATTCTTACAGCTACATGGGTGCGTGTGGATGGCCATGATTGCAAAATTGGACGGTTAAGTTTGGTTCCGAAATTAAGAGGATCCGGTCCCTTTGTTAATTATGGCAATAGGTCCGGATGTACTTAACATGTACCCCAATGTCATGCCACACCCTGGCAGCCGCGCCTCACACCGTCTTCCGGGAGTGGCCAGGTCAATTGGCTGCGAAGGCAGCTCGCAGCCACCAGCCGTCCCTCCTCCCTTCGCGAAGAATCTACGAACTCGGTCGGATTGGACGATGCAATGATAGGGAACCGGGCCCCACCACCCAGGGACGACCTTGGACGCACGTGACACCAAGGATCCCTTCGCACGAGCTTAAATCGCCTGAGCTTTATTTCCGTCCGCCCCCTCTCTCTTCTTGGGCTGCGAAAGAAAAAAGAAGCGGAGAATAACAAGAAAGGGAAAGGCCTTTCTCTCTGCTCCCTTCTTCTCCGCTGTTCAAAATCCGAAGGAAAATCTCTCGACTTCCTCCATTCGAATTTGATTCTTTGATTGGTATGGACCAGCTCGTCAATTTCATCATTCGCCCACCGAGGTATGAGAATGATTTAGTTCGATTCTTTGGGTTTTCTTCCGATTCTCTCGTTCTTTAATTGGATAGACCGAGGGTTTCGTCATGTCTTGTTGGATTATGTTTTTATTTTAGGGTCCAAAAATTTGGTTTGATTCGGGTTGAATTCTTGTTTGGTTCGTGAAATAAAGTGAATTTGGGTGGGAAACACAATGATTCTTGTTTTTTTTTTTTGGTTTTTTTTCCTTGATTTCCAGTTAAATCGGTTATTCCTTTTCTTGCTTGATAATTTCTAATCATGCCGATTTGATAAGAGTGGGGTGTGTGTTATGATAGTGAAATTCAGAAAAATGTGCATTTGAGCCATCAGTCATGATCAGAGGCAGCTTAGTCAGTGACTCGTTTCAACTGAATCTCCAACAGCAGTTTTATGAATTTGCTTTAGATATTCTTTAGGTAGGGTATGATGGATTTGCTGATTGAACTATGGACGGGTTGGATTTGGTTAGGGTTGGTCAGATCAACACCACCATGTACAACTGAAAGATAGGCCCATCATTGTATCCCTTGGATGTCCCATATAGATCTGGTAGTATGATCAGGTGGTGTTTAGAGATATCTATCTAGAAGATGCCAATCTACCTCATGTACTACCAAAGTACACTACTGATGGGAAATATTTATCTTTCATAGTTCATAAGTTTATTTTTAGAACTGCATTTGAATAAGAAGTTTGCATCTTTGAACCCTTCAAATAAATTATGCTGAGGGGTAGAATTATTTTCAAGGGAGTGAGAATTGTTTAACACTTAAAAATACTAGAAAGGAAGTGATAGTAGTCACTTCGGAATTTATCTTCTTGTTATATCATAAAAGGCTTTCTCTTCGGCTTCCATGTTAGGTGTCTTATCTTGGTTCCATTCTATTATTGACTTTGGAGCAAATGATTTTTGCTAAGTATTCATTATATGGGAATTGGTGGAACTATCATAATTTAAAATCTTTGACTTATGGATCGAGGGTGTCAAGGATGCCTGGCTGGTTATGGATTTCAATGTGCCGTGGTTAATGTCCACTTTGTTGTTTCTTAGGAAGCCTCATGGCGCTTTGATATCACCTTGCCTTGTGATGTTCAAGATTTGGACCTAACCATCCTGGCCTCTTGGGTTACATTGTCAAAAACCAGGTGTCATGTTGGGCATTTGTTCCCAAATTCTTTTGGACTGCATCACCTGTATTCCTCTCCCTTCTCTTTGGGAGCATCAGGATCTACATATTTTATGAAGTTTGAGTCAAGGAGACTTACATGTTGCTACGTGGCAATGGCTTACCTGATCCTGCAGTTAAAATCCTAGCCTGAATTTAGAAGCTTTACACCACTTGCTGAGTCCAATGCTTTGTTAAAAGGTGCTAGAACCAATTTACAATGTTTTCCTTTCTGCACCACAGTGGGTACAGTGGCATTGATGATCTACCACTTTTCAATTACTTCCTGACAACAACCTGATTAAATATGGTTGCTGGGTTTACCTGCCTTGCTTGGGTTCTAAAGTAGGCTGTATGCACACATGAAAGCAAGGATAATTGCAAATGAGAACATCTGGAGTCTGGACTAATAGAGAAGTTATAGAAGCATAACGAAAAGAGGATCTAAAGATCAAAACAAGGGGAAGAGAAGTGTGGGATAAGAGGGGATAACTAGAAGGGCACACCTATGCCCAGTCGACCTTTGGTGTCAAGATATTATCTTCCATGAGGATTTGATTGCTAGTGTGACAAGTCTTGCCAGGGTCTCTGAATGAACTTTCTAGTGCCATACTACGAAAAGTTGCAAGGTATCTCACTACATAAGAGAACAGAGGCTATAACATTTTAAAAAAGAAGTGCTTTATTCAAACTTAAAAGATCAGAAGAACTAGGAATATTTGCATGTTAGGGTGATTCTTGTCTAGGTGTGCTAATGACTTTGTGTACAACTCACAGACTATCAGAATTGACTTGTGCTAATCACAATCTGACGCAATGTAAATACTTTTCAATGTGATGTGCACATGAAATTAGGTGTTCTAGACTTACACTTTGACAATTTATGACATATTCAACCTATCTCCTTTATTTGGACTCCAATGTTTTGGTCGCTCTTTCAAACTCAAGTGCCATGAAAGTTGTTGAGTCCTCTAAATACATACAGACAAACCCTAATGAAGTTTCTTTTGATTGCTAGATTTAACTGCATTCTTCAAAATCCAGTTTGTCTTTTGTATGTTTGGTTGCCTGCTTTAATTGCCATCAGTTTGAAATACTTCGTTAGATAATTGATATACTTGGTAGTTGGTACTGCTCATGTAGTTTTAAGTTAAGCCAGTTCAGATTTTTCCTTCTTGATCAAGGTCCTTTTCAGTTAAAGCTGTCCACATTATATGACTTAGCACTTTTGGTAGGCATGGTTATGAGTTGCCATGATCTAGTTGTCAAGGACTTCGTCCACTTTAAAGTTGATGCTGCTTGCCAAGGAAGGAATCTAAAGATTGTAAACCTTGTTCATGGTGCCTTGTTGCCACCAAACTAACTATTTCCAATTTGTGATACCAAAGATTAATCTTTAGATTCTCAAGAAGCTTGAGCAAGTTGATGCTGCTTGCCAAGGAAGGAATCGAAAAATTGCAAATCTTGTTGATAATGCCTGTTTCCAAGCTAAACATTTCAAAATTGTGATACTAAAGAGCAAAGATAAGACTAATCTTTACGTTCTCAAGAAGCTTGAGCAAGTAGGCATTGTTGCCAAGTCACCAAAGGGTTTTTGAATAATCCTTTCTTGATTGATGATTGAGGAAGTTCTAGGTGTGAATTGGTTGGGTCTAATATGAATGATGACCTATCAATCTATCATCCATTTTACATCGGACATCTGTTTTTAATCTTTTGTGGACACATTGCTGGTGAGTTTCTGCTTCATGATAATTCGCTTCTGCACTGCCACATGAATGCTTCTGACATTGTGGATAAGGGATTCTCAGTTCTTGCTAGTCTTACTTTAGATAGGCAAAGGCAAGAGGAAGATGCATAATAATCATGAATCCGTGGCAACAGCCAGCATAGAGAATGACTAGTTGGTGTAGGTAATCGAGTTGATACAGAAAACTCAGCTTGGAGAGTGATCAAGTTTTATTCTCCCTGCTGGTTAGCTATTAAAATAAAGAAGGTTATACCAAACTCTAATTTACACCCTCAATATGGCCATCGGTCTGAGGGTGGAAGGTGCTGGAGAAGAAGAGTAAAGTTTCCAGCTTTCCAGCTTGGTCCATTGTGTCTCCTGAGCTTTATGTTTTGGTCGAAAATGTTTGTTTTCAGGTTCTTATCTAGTCCTATCACCTTTCTGAAGAAGATCATTTTGCAACATGTGATGTTAGATGTGTTTAGGAGATAAATGAGGGGCACCATCTTTGGTAATTACTTGATGACAATGAAATGAGCTGGAAATAAGCTCATTATTGTGCCTAGTTTGAGTTGTTTCCCAATGGTTCAGTTGGTTTGCTGCTCAACCTTATGAAAGGAGCGAAGAAAGAACTTGCTGTCAATTGATGTGGGAGAGAATAAAAAATGTAGATTGCTATTTTGGCAGGCCTAGGAAGATGCCATGTCTTTTTGCTGGACTAATGCTTTGAAGGTGGTAATGGCACCTAATACAACTGCTTTATAATGGTCTTTGGATATTAATTTGTAGAACCCACTACTCTAACTTCATGTCAACTAGAAATCTAGATGTCGTAACCTGTTTTTTTGCTCTTGATCATCTAAAACCTATTAAAGGCAAAATAAACCCTCTAAAAATGGCTATTTTATGTTGCTGGCATCTTAGCGTATTAGGTGGGTAAGTAGGGATAAACCTAACCTTTGGCATTTTATTATACAAAGTTGCTTTCCTGGGGCTCGAACCAGTGCCATTGCACTTGTCAGCCCAAGCCTTCACCATTGCACCAAGCAATGACCCCTAAAATAAACTCTCTCGCATCCCTAAAATTATTAAATCAGCTGGATGGCCCTATTAAACAGAGAAGAAAAAACAAATAAGACACGTATATTAACCCCCTTGCACTCAAATCTTGCTCCATTAGCTTTGAACATGTTCTTCCTCTTTGAATAAAGTAAGTTTTTTAAACTTGTTAAGACAAATTTAAAGCTATTGAAGACTGTCTAATTTGTATGTTCTTTTCTTTTGTAAGAAAAATCAGCATAATTAATCTATTACTGTGATCATGTTGCCTAAAATAAAAGAAAAGCAGAATGTACTGCTGGATTATTGCATTAGCCTCTATGTGAGATAAGTGCTGCTGAGGTGAGATTGTTGGTGTTTACTTTGTGTGAAACAAGTAATCAACTTGTAATATCAATTAGATGGAATCTTAAAATTTCTTCAATAAACTACAAATTGCTTATTGTCATGTGATGAAGACCATTGTAGCCCTCATTAGCAGTTACATTAGTTTTCAAGGGTTAAAAGGGGAGGCAGACCTTAGGAGATTTCAATGAAAATTTTGAGAAAGATAAGCAAACCTTGCCTGAAGGATTAAACCATCGATCCATATTAATGGAAAAAATGGATTTGTGAAAGCAACCTATAAATATGAGATAAGGCTGGATTATCATGGTTATTGTTTGATTATCTTAGTTTTGTTCTACCAATTGAAGTTTACTAGGCTTGAGGGTGACCCTGGTTCCTTGGCTTCTTGGACTAGTGCACATAAGTAAATGATTTTATCAGGTACAGACGCAGCAAATTGAATCTTACAATAATAAACTAATGCTTGCATGGACATTTAAATTATAGTAACTGCTCTTTGTGATTGATTTGTGCTTCCTTTCATTGCCCCTTCAATTTCAGAGGCTGCAGTAACTTGTATGTTTTGCATTTCAGAGCTGATTATAGTCCAAAAAATGATTTGTTGGATCCAGAGTTTATGCTAAGGGGACGTTGGTACCAGAGGAAGGACTTGGAGGTAATATTTATTGGTTAACCTTATTAGGCTATAAACTTGCAGTGATATGCCTGTGTATAATAACTACTTTTTTTGCAGTTAAACTTATTCTGTTTGCAGTTGATTGATATAAATGTGTATCACTTCTTGTAGTTTCTTTTGTAACCATTGATGCTAAATGTAACAAAAGGGCTGTCCTATTAGGATTCAAGGGTTTTAGGTTAAGTAGAACCAAGATGGAATACATGAAATGCAATTTTAATAAAATTAGAAATAAAGATGAAAATGAACTGAAAATTGAGGATCATGAAGTTCCTAAGAATGATTTTTCAGTATTTAGGATTACTTGTTAATGAGGAAGGGGAGATTGAAGTGGATGTTATCTATAGGACGGCCATATGACTGGCTATGCTTTATGGTTTTATGGTACAAAATATTGGATTTAGAAAACAACTTGTGCACAAGAAGAGTGTGGCTGAAATGAGAATGCTGAGATGAATGTATGATAATGCAAGAAAAGATAGCTTAAGAAATGAAGTCATTCATTAGAAGGAGTTAGTACCAATTGAGGACAAATTGAGAAAAGGATGACTTAGATGGTTTGAACATGTACAACATGGGCCGAGGGATGTACCAATACGAAGGAGTGATTTGTTACTTGTAGAAGGAATGAAGAGGGGTAGAGGTAGACCTAAAATCATATGGAATGTAGTAGTAAGGATGGACTTGATATTTCAACATCTTTTAGCAAGGATTGTGCTAAACCAAGTCGAATGGAGGAAAATGGTTCATGCAGCCGATTCCAACCAGTTTCGAATTCATGCTTTGTTGTGAGTTGAAGCCCCCTTTAAATAACTCAACACTCTTTTTCATGGACCTTAACCTAGACATTACGATGCCCGCTCTTTACAATGGGCTTCACATAAAATGATGCAATCATTATCTGATTCATCTACTAAAATTGTATGATCAAATCTCAAATCGTATGCATCGAAAATTTTGTTTAAATAATTGTCAATATCAAAAAGGACAATTCTCAGGTTTCAAAATATATTATGGTTTGTAAAACTATTCTCGAACCCATAATAATATAATAGAGTAATAGCACGGACAGTTTGTTGTTTGAGCTCAAATGGTTTCTTGGCCTATAGCCTACAATTTCACCCAGAACTTTGGGATGCTTGTTTGAAGTCAGATATGTTAGATTAGTCCCAAAGAAAATCATATTTTATTTTGATGTACATAGGATGCAAACAGTTGGATGCATTCAAACATATATAAAAATACAGAGATATACATGCATAGACATGTTCAAACAATAAGTAATTGCCCACCTGCTTAGGTGGGTGACAGGGAAGGATGTCTAACAATTGGTCATTAGTTTTTAAGTTATTGGATCAAATTTGACCATTGGATATAGTCAGAAATCATCATGCCAAAAGAACCAGATTCTTTTCTTTCTGCTTTTTGCTTTGATAGATGATTTGAATTTTGTCCTATCTAAAAGTTCAATCATTTTTAATCAGTTGATAGACTTAATTCATTGTTTCTGTTGACACGTATACACACCCTGATACCCAGGTTATTTTCTAGCAGAGTAGTTCATGGTGCTAAATCTATGATTATTCAAGACACTGTTTAGTTGCATTATTGGGTAACTGTAGTAAGAATGACTTAATTGCCTGGCAAGTATTGGTTTCAGCAGTTTTTATCTTATGCTTCCATTGGACAGATGGAAGCTAGCTAGTGCAACTATGTGCTTTAAATTGCATTATTGTTTTATCTGGTTGATTTTACTAAATGTGTAGCTACTGCTGTAGGTTATAAATGGTCAAGGAAAAAAACTTCAGTGCAGTCATTATGTGCCACTTGTGATGACAGAAGGAAAGCCCCTTCCCTGTGTCATATACTGTCATGGGAACAGGTAGTAAAAAAGTAGCAGATTGAATTTTCATTTTTCATTATACTTGGAGATCTCTTCCTACTAGGATTGGATGTTTGCATTCCATTTACATTTCTTATAGCTTAAGAAGCATGGATATGGATAAGGGATATAGATACGACGTCATACAAATACACCAATAGGCAAACCTTGAAAAAGTAGGATATGATATAGCTAGGATATGCCAATGAATACATTACATTCATGAATACATTACATTCCTGAATACATTACATTCATGCAGATATACACATACACACATGTTAAGAAACATCCTTAAAGCATAATAGGCTATCAAAATAACATGGTCTGTCCTTTACATAATAGTATTAACTTTTACAAGCTCATCATTTGGTTATAATTCAAATCCTGACTCCTATCCATACTTCATGTTAAATATGAACATCATAAACTCCAATATCGACCATTCATCATTAAAAGGTCAACATCAAGAAAAGAAAGAAAATAAAGCATCCAATGAGTACTGGTATCCGAAATGTGTCTGATTCTGAAACACGGCATGTGATTTGAAGGATCCTTGCATTCTAGGTTATACATGTTCATAGGAAGCTAAAATTGAGAAGTTTTTTTGCTCTTGAAAAATGCTACCCCACTTTTAGCTGTATGTATGGATGTTCCTGATTCAAGATTTTTAATTACAGTAATAACAACAAATGGAAAGATAATTGATAACCAAATAAAAGCATGATCGCAGCTTCATTCAGCTACGGTTGTAGTCTTTTGGATCCTTCTTTGCCATTCATTCTCCTGAAAGGTTAAATTTATTGTTCTGTTTCATCAGCACTGAAGATGCACAGATTAAATAGCAGAATTAGAAAAAAGAAAATGGAAAATATGTCAATATTTTTGTAAGTGTTAAGAACACTTACATACATTTGTAGTCATTACTGTCTATTGCTAATCGAGCCTGCAATATGGAAATATTTCATTTATGCTGCCTGACACTGTATTTTTATTTCATGTTCTAAAATTACCTAAGGAGGATCCATGGTTTGGTAAGGCCTAGACATCAAGCTGGTATTATAGAACTTTCATTAGGTTGAGTTCATTCAAGGTTTAATCATAGAGAAGTTATCAGCTGAGACTAGTATGATAAAACTTTTTTGTACTCATAAGCAAGGTTCTAAGTCCCGTGGGATAGGGCTGTCTTGGTTTTTCTGTGGAACATGATGTGTCGTCATCTTGTCCCATCCTAACATTTGGAACGGGGGATGTCCTAGTGTCAGGACAGGGGATGTCCTAGGACACACTGATCAGGATACTATGATTATGGCAGGATGGTCCCATTCCAACACTTGGGAAGGTATCCTGTCCCAGCATCCCATGGGATGTCCCATTGGGATTTAAAACTTTTCATGGGATGTACCATTGCGGTTTAAAACCAGGCTCATAAGTCATAACAACTATAAGTGGACCAGCATATATGTCACTTCTTTGAAGGGACCGGCTTTAAAATCAACCAATTTTGGTTGTCTTGAGCCACTGTTGTGTAGTTTAGGCTTTTTGAATTACTTAAAGCTGGTGGACACCTGAATAAGTTCTTTTTCAGTTGAAGCAATTATATGCCATTGCACTATCTAAAGAATGAAAATTTAGCAAGAGAAAAAGGAAAGAGTGGGGTTGGGGGGGGGGGGGAGGGAAGAAATTTGCAGATCATATCTTCACAAATTTCTAGCTATTGTATATTTCTTGTTATGATATGAAAAAGGAACCATATAATACTAAAAATGTTATTAATTTGAAAGGAATGTGACATTCATCGAGGACTATTTCTTGAGTCACAATTATGTACATGTCATAGATGTTGGACTTGTAAGCTTATTTTCTAACTTTGAAATCATTTTCTTTTTCCTTTTTAGAACAAAAGTGCATTTTCATGTAAAATTTATGTTGTTTAAATAAAATGAGAATTTTTACATGTCTAAATGAAACAATATGTACAACCATATATTCACTAAGGAGCTATTTGTTTGCTTGCAATTCATTTCCGGCAATTCGAATAGACGCTTTGATTGGAAATGCTGAAATTGGAATTTCAATTGCAAAAGCTGTTTTTGTTTGGTTGGTTGTTGTTGAAAACTGCAAATGCAATTGCAATTGTATTGTTGTATAATGTCAAAAGGAGATGGTAAGTCTAGGGGTGGCAATCAGGTCGGGTATAAATGGGTCGGTCAGATATGGGTCGAATCAAAAAATTCTGAATCCGGACCCGACATATTTATTAAACAAGTCAGATTTTAAAATCCGAACCCGACCTACTTAATAAACAGGTTATCCGATCCGACCTATTTACGATCCGTTTATAATCTAGTTAAAAAAATTAGAACCCAACTCATTTACGACCCATTTAAAAAAAATAAAAAATTTTAGAAAAACCTATCATTTCTCGCATCTTCGCCCTCACTGCGATCTCGGCCATCTCTTTGCCAACCTGCACCCTTGGCCGCCTCTCCGCGTCCTCGCCGCATCTCCATCCGACAGGTGACAGCCTCTCCTATCGATGTCATGGTTGATCAGGTTGCGGTTGCGCTTCAAGGCACGGAGGAGGTTGCCCTTGTCGCCATTGAAAAAGGTGCGCCAGAAGCGGAGGCAGGGGAGGACGCCTTGAGGCAGAGGGTGTAGGTGTTGTAGTGGAGCAATTGGATGAGCATCTGGTCGGCAAAGCCGCTGGACTTGAGCTCGTGGGTGCGATGGGCTCCGAACGTTGGTGCAGAGGAGGGTGGGGTGCCAGGAGATGAGGATCTTGATGTGGGTGTGGGTGAGGCCGGTCTCCTTGAGGAAGCGGAGGACAGAGTTCGAGTTCTCGGGGGATTGGGGGTTGGCGGGGCAAAGAAGTGTTGGTGGCATTATCTCCGGAGCGGCGGTGGTGCAAAGAAGGAAAATATGGGGACGAGAAAACTCTAGCCACGTTGGAATAGCATGGCGCAATCGTGAATTGGTGAAATACAAGGGTAGCATGTCGTGTTATCCACCGTGGGATTTGATGTGGTCCAATTGAACCTCACGCAATATGGAGGCGGGCCATGGGATATTGGGAGGGGGGACCATGGATCGGTGGAATTTGGAAAAAGGCACACCGAGAGAAGCCCATTAACCCATTGTCCAATCCATTTGAATGGTCCATATACCAGCTAATTTAGTCCAACCCAAAACTTATACGGATTAAGCAGGTTAGACACATGAAATCTGGATCTGACCCAAATAATAAATAGGTTAAATGGATCGACCTGTTTACGATCTGAATCTGTTTATTCGGAACCCAAATCAGTTTATATTGGATCGAATACGGGTCGGGTTGGTGGATTGGATCATATTTTGCCACCCCCGGTAACCCTGTAAATGATTTGATAAGCTTACCTCCTTGAAAATAGTAAACTTTTTTTTTATAATGCAATAATTATTATATTTGTTTATAATTATAACAGAAAGTAATCTTATTATTAAATTATTATTGGATTGCTTTAATGGAAAGTATTATCATCATCAATCACCATCGTAATATCACTCTAGGATAATTTGATATTACAATAATTAGAATATTTTTACAACCATAAATATAAATTTGTAATATGTATTATGAATTATGATAACAACTAATAATTATTATGGGATAGTTATTTTTTTAACTTTATAGATTATAATAATTGTTAGATAAGTATATTTTGATCACAGACTCTCAGTAATAATATTTACATTAGAAGATGATTATTGTAACATTATAAGAATAATTATTATTGTATATACTTTTCTATTATAGTATAACAATAAAAAAGTAATAATGATTATTGTAATATTATATCTAGATTATAATAAGATGCAATAATAATTGAGTATATTATAGTCGTAGTAATAATATTTATAGTATTAAATGATTATTATAATATGAGTATAGTAATTGTTGTAATATAATATGATGAGTTGAGGTGAGTATAATATGATGACAATATTTTATTATATTAATATACTTTTTATATGACACATAAAAATTATAATGCCATTTTTATAAATTTAATAGAAAATAAATATGTTATTAAATTATTATAACAATAATTGCTATTTTGATTATATCACTATAAACAACTTAATATTATGACCATTAGATATGTTATTGTAATCATAAATTTATTTTTAATGTGTATTATTATTGATAACTAATAATTATTATGTAGTAGAGGTTGTAATGTAATTATGATTATTATTACATTTTGTATAAACCATTATAATAATTATTAGATGGAACAGCAACAAATAAATAAGCATATAATGATCATAATAATAATAGTGATACTATTAACATTATAACAATAAGCATTATAGTGATATAATATTATAAAATTTATGGATATTGCAATATGTATGCTAGTGTAATAATAATTTATATTCTGGGTAAATAATAATAATTTATGTTTCATAATGTATTTATTAAAATATTTTAGTATATTTTGTATGTTAAAATTATATAATATTAAAATTCAACAGTTGGAGAGTGGTGAAGGGAGTCCTTTGAGTGTTGCATCCAACTGCAACAAATCTTGTTATTGGATCTTCGTCTATTTTTGCCTATTGTTGCAATTACAAGATTGGGCACTTCTTGCTGTTCAAATGTAGTCTGCACTTGCAATTGCAGGCATCCAAACAGTTATGTTAGACACCTGCAATAAAATTGCAGCATTTGTAATTGCAATCTGTCCAGTTGCAGGTGAACAGACACTTGTAGACTGGTGTCAGTTCTACCATACCATATCTAAGAAACATAAATCAAGGATTTAACAATGTGCCTCCAATTTATATAAAAGTACTTCTTAGTAATTATCTCAAATCTAGTTTTATACTTCTCTGCATTTTTTCTCCTTTTACAAAAGTATCCGGTTTGTGTTTTTTAATAGTCAATAACCAAGTTTTTTTTTTTTAAATTTTTTTATTGGCCTTATGACATGCAATATTGAAATACAGCCTCTAACTATTCTTGATTTTGAAGATTTGTGCTGTGATCCATTTCTATGCAGAATCAACTTTTGATTCTTTCCTTTACTCTTATGATTAGAGAAATACAGTTGAGATAATGAGGTTTTGATATGGAATTAACAAATGTAGGGCCTGTTTGGCACTGTTTTTTTTTTTCTATTTCTTTTTTTAAAAACAGAAACAGCGAATTTAATGCAGAAAATATGTTTGGTTACCTTGTTTCTGTATCTTTTTTTTTTTTTTTTTTTTTAAACTACCATTATTTCTGGAAAAAAGTGAAAGTAAAGGTTTTTCACATCCATTTTTTTTTAAAAGGTGGTTTTTACCCTTTTCCTCCCGACCCCTCTTCTTCCGCCCAATCTGGCCCTCAACCATGTCGCCCCTGCTCAACCACACCAGCTTCTTGGGTCTTGCGGCTACCTCTCCACCCGATGCTGAGCTATCCCTCATCCGTGGTCGCATCACTGGCCCCATTCCCACTTTCTTTCCTTCTGCCACCCCCTCGACTGCTTCTTTACCTGACATCAAGCTCTCCCTATCCTTGACCATGTCACCGGCCCCATCCCACCTCCCTCTACCTTGTTGCTGGCCACATCGCAGGCCCTATTACTGGCACTTATTGTAAAAAAAAAAAAAGGAGAGTGAACCAAACATGTTTTCAGTTGTCGGAATTTGGAAAAAAATAGAAATAGAATTTCTGTTTCCAGATTTCTTTTTTAAAAAGAAAAGTGACAATGATGCCAAATGCAGCCTTAGTGTGATAGAATTTCTTGTTTCCATTTGTATCCATTTGCCTTTGCAAAGGTAATTCTTTGATCACTTTGCTGTTCCACATTACACTATCCCTAAACAATGCGATAAACAAATCTTTGTTTGATGGCTTATAAAAAAAAGTATACTCAAAATGTATGACTGGATCATGTTAAAAAGGAATTTTTTTTTTTGGTGAAAAAAGGAGTTTATATATTTGTATATGTATGTGTGTGTGTGTGTGTGTGTGTGTGTGCATGTATATATATTCTAAAGTAATATGGGGGCTATTCTTTAAGCTATGAAGTAAGCTGTAGATTTGATAATCTCTAGATAAATATTATGAAAAAATTGTTAGGTTGTTAACTGTTTTTACTTTGGGTAAACACTACTATTTTCAGAAATGACTACAGTATGTGTCTTGTATGCTAGACGTTTGTGTTACAGACAAACTTCAATTTCTCAAGACTATTCTTTTTGCGTATATTAAGTAAATTAACATAGTTTAACTAAATTCCAGAATTTGATTTCATAATTCATCTTAGATAAGCATGTGCTTTGATAGCTTAAATTACTTTTTTTAAAAAATACAAATTAACAAAAAGTATACTCAAAATGTATGACTGGATCATGTTAAAAAGGATTTTTTTTTTTTTGGGGTGAAAAAAGGAGTTTATATATATGTATATGTATGTGTGTGTGTGTGCATGTATATATATTCTAAAGTAATATGGGGGCTATTCTTTAAGCCATGAAGTAAGCTGTAGATTTGATAATCTCTAGATAAATATTATGAAAAAATTGTTAGGTTGTTAACTGTTTTTACTTTGGGTAAACACTACTATTTCCCGAAATGACTACAGTATGTGTCTTGTACACTAGACATTTGTGTTACAGACAAACTTCAATTTCTCAAGACTATTCTTTTTGTGTATATTAAATAAATTAACATAGTTTAACTAAATTTTAGAATTTGATTTCATAATTCATCTTAGATAAACATGTGCTTTGATAGCTTAAATTACTTTTTTTTTTTAAAATACAAATTAACACAACTACTTTGCACATCAAAAATAAAATAAGCCTTTATGTGCTTGTATAGCTTATACAAAAGATAGAAGGGAAAAAAAGCTATAAGAATGATGATTGCCTGCAAGTAAAGCTATATTTTTTGCATGCTTGGGTTACATTTCCATGTTATTTGCATCATTGGCTTCCTAAAAGTGTAACTAATTGTCGATATGTCGATAAGTTCAGGTCATCTGAATCTGTAGGTCAACTAGCTAAATCTCTGGTAGTAGTGCAGATGTTAAAATGAATAAACTTGACTAGCCTAACAATGATTATTGATTTTCTACTCACAGTCAGAGTACTCTCTCTATGGATCCGATCAATGTTATCTTTGACTGACATGCATATTTTTAATGGTGTAGAAAGAATTGAACTTTGTGTTTTGACCGCACAGAGGACTTCATAGTTACTAATTCTGTTTGCCACATTTAAAGCTTCTGATAGAATGGAATTTAACAGTTAAAAGTGTTTCATTAACATACTGTATATCTCATGCAACAGTGGGTGCCGGGCTGATGCTAGTGAAGCTGCCATCATTTTGCTGCCTTCAAAGATTACAGTGTTCACACTAGATTTTTCAGGTTCTGGCCTCTCTGATGGAGAACATGTCACTCTTGGATGGAATGAAGTAAGTGCATACTTGATTAAAGAATTTTATGTGTCAAATGCACAAGAGATGCAAATAGCTACATTTTATTAAATCTTTCAAATTTTGTGCTGTTCCTTATATTTGATTATCACAGTAACATAGCACTGCTGCATGCAGCTGATGTTTTCTTTTTCTTTTTTTAAACAAGAACAACAAAAGGAATATTTGTTTAGTTGTATGCACCAGTTGCGTAGCTTGAGTTTGTCATTACCTTCAACACATTGTATCATATGATTATCTTTTAAACATATGTACAAGCATCTCCTTTTATTATCTGCAGATCTCTAGATGATTTCATTAGGTCCACTTAATCTTGTATTTGAAAATCATCACACTACTAAAGCTGGAGAAAATTACTGTGCAAATATCATTTCTTAGTTAGAATAGGGAATCTAAAATTTGATGGAACCAATGTTTTCTGTATCAACCTGTACTGGCCCATACTGGATGTACTGCACCGACTTGCTAAGGCACTAGTACTGTATCTGACCTCAATACAGTACTGTATTGACAGATGATACAACTGCCATCTCATCTCCAGTGGCATACCATGTGTCAGTACAGTGGTGTACCATAAAACCAGTATGGGGACATTGAGATTGAAATCCTTGATGCAACAACTTCTAGGATGGAAGAAACATGATAGTATTAATTAGCTGTTTGACATGTTAATTATAAGATAATGCCCTAGGACTTCAAGTGGGCAAAGTTGGACTGGGTTCAGCTTGACATATAGTTGTCAAATTAACATCACTCCTTGGATTTGATTCAATATACAGTTGGTTATTAATAGGTCTGATTGGGCTCATATCCAATTGAGTGAATCTGATTTGGATCTGATTTTTATGAGGTAGACAAGACATTTTTTGAAAAAAAATTATTTGGTCTATCAACGCACATCCAGTTTTGCACTTGGTTTAGTTGCATATTTGTGTCTTGGTTTGATTGGATGTTTAATTCATGGGTCAAGAATTTAGATCTTTGTTGGGGCCATATTAGGTTGGGATTGGATGTTGTATTCTATATTGGACATACTTGTACACCTAGTTGAAAATACAGAATGACAAATAGGCGCCGATGAGCATGTGCAATCATGCTGTAAAGTTTAAAGACAAACTCTAAATCATCTAAAGCACCAAGGCATGCAAATTATGCCTTACGAAGTAATGGAGCATGGAAATTACACTTAGACTCTCGAGAATCTGTTTTCCTTTGGATTAGATTGGACTTTATGTCTCTACAATGAATCTATAATTTGTGACATGTTTTACTCTTCTAAGCAAATCACACATTTATTATCAGATTAGCATGCATGTTGATGCTAATAAGTTTGAACAAAATGCAGCTAGTCCACCATATTAAAAGCTTGGACACTTGAATGAACTCGATGGAACACTCAGCTATGTTAGATGTTAATGGGAAATAAGTTTTGGGATACATGGACCATGCTAAGTAAATTAATTAAACAACAGTCCCCAATCCAATATAGTTTATCAGAATAACATACAAGAAGCAAAGGAATATTCTGTCAGACATAAGATCTAGAAGCTTCATCAGAATCAGTTCACTAAAGTTTGATTTTTTCATTAAGTAATAAATATATTGTGTTACTTTCTTGTCATAAAATCATATATAAGTGCAAGCCATAAAGGGGCAAATTACATATAAGCAAAATAATCTTACTATTTTAGAAATTAATCATCTTTTTATTGACAGTTTGAGTTAAAATATTTTTGATCTAACTATTGATATCAGACTTTCAAGCCTCTTAATGGTGAAATCTTCTAGGTATCCCAGTTCTGGTGAGAGACTATATTTTGAGTGAAGTTTCTTGTGAGGATATGTTGCAACAGAATGAAGGATCAAAATACTTTGTATTCGGCCCATGCTAGCTATAGCCTAATTCATTGCAAACTTGCAGTGATATATTTACACTGCCATGCACCAAATGTAACTGATATGCTTTATTTTGTTCCTTTTTTTTTTTTTAAATAGTTGTTTAAACATGTCCTGAGCAAATAAATTTAAGTATACCAATCAATAAAGCTAACACCAAAAGTGATGCGGGCCAGGCTTGTACCCTTACTTGAGACCATGAACCCATAAACAGGTCAATTGGGCACTCAAGTTAAGATGCATTGGGAGAAGTGCAGAAGTTGAAAGAGGCCCAAAACTTCTGTGAATAAACTGATGGCAGCACATGAACCATCAGATCCAGTAGATGACAGTGAATCAGCTGTTCATTCCCTGATGTTATAGTAGCTTCAGTACCATTCCATGACAGAATCTAGACAACTAAGGAATGTAATGGCTCTACTCCCATCTTTCAAAATGGGTTCAATGGGATTGCACTCATAAGAAAGAAAGCTGGTTAGGTCAGATATCTTGAACTCAGCGAAGGATTCCTAGAAGATTGTAGGTCATCACTGACCTTAGGAATGGAGCTTTCAGGCATGTCTTCCGAGGAAATTGATAGCCGGTTGACTGACATTTTAAGCGAATTGACAGCACTTTTGATGCTTGTAATCGACATCAGGCCAAAAATAGCTTCTACAATAGGTAGTATTAGCTAGTTGTCCTGTTTGTGTCAGATTCCAGTGGATCCCGGGATTCCCCTTACTAAAGAACCATGGTACCCATAAATATGCCTCATTGTCTTCAACTTTTTTTTTTTTGGTAAGTCTTATTGTCATCAACTTTGAGGCTGATGAAGTGAATAAAATTTTCTTTGAATGCGCTCCTATGTGTCCCCCCTACGTGGTGATTTCAAGCAAAACTCTAGTTGACTCTGGAGAAAACTTGGTAGAGTTAAAGGGCTGTTTGATGGTGAGCTGGTGGATTCCTCTTTGAAGGCTCTGATGGATTTCAATCATCATCAAAGATCCTCGGTCAGGAGGTGTAACTACTAACTAATTTAATCTTCTCTTCTAGTTCTTAACTTAGCTTGCTTATTTTCAATATCGAGCAAGTAAGATCCTTAAAATTCTTAAAACCCATTGTCCGATCCAGTTTAAGTTGAAGGCTTGATGGATCCTGCTAGTGCCTGAGCATTGTAGGCAGAACTTTGGTTTGTCATGTGTTCTTAGGCATCCTGATTACTGCATTCACACCCCCTCTTTTAGTACAAAGTTGCTCCAGCAATGCAACCTCAGCGCCTACATCATTCGAGCCCAATCATTGCTTGTGCCAATATGCAATTCAAAGTATATGTTTTAATTATCATTTAACATAGGCATTGCAAATTTCAATTAGTATATTATATGTGGTTCCGTTGAGTATTTATTTTTTCAAATTAGAAAGGCCTCATGCGCTCTCAAATTCATGATAAACATAAGCGGGAGGTACTAATAGTCTAATATACAAGCACAAGAAATGGGTTATAATTGATACAGCTCCAGTTCTTATTTGAGATGGCAATTTTAGCCGACCCATGGATGCCTGACCTGACCCGATTTGGTTGGAACTTGGGGCGCGTATGGGTTCTAGAAAAAATATCTGAAGCGGGTTCGGACCGGATACGAATAATGGTATGCTTCGACCTGAATCCGACCCAATATAATCTTAATATATATCTCCTTTTCAAAATTATAATAATTTTATATTGTTTACATATAGCTGATTCGATTCGATGGACCCCTCTTATCTACCCGACCTGAGGTGGTACGGGGCGGATATGGATATGGAGTTTTTACTTGCAGGATGGGTACGGATGTGGGCTGACCTAACCCATATCTGACCCGTTGCTATCCCTATTTCTTATGCAAGTCATGTTAATCCGTGGTTGAATACGTGGTTAACTTAATTAAACCACCAGAACTGGATAAATCCTTTAGTGCAAAAAAAAAAAAAGATTTTGTTGGAAAAAAGAAAACAAATAAAGAAATTATTAATCTTTTATTTGTGGACTTTGATAAGATGTAGAATGACTATTTCATGATGTTACCAGACCAACCACACAAACTAGACCTTGAAATCCTAAAGAAAAATGAGCCTCGAAGAAATCAAATCAATGGAGCTCCCAATTAGAAATATTGATACTTCAAATTGCATGTGTGTCTTGTGCATATTAAATGCTGATACTTCTTGGATATGGCTAGAATCGAGAGTTCAACTTTCAAGTTCTGGTCCATGTTGATCAGCATGTAATGTGCTGGGTTAGTGCTAATACCTAGCACAAGTCAAAATGGCACCTATTAAATATTTTAGTTGAAAATAGCTTTTGTGTTCTTTTTGAATATTCTTCTATTTTGATGTCCAACCATGCTAAAAATGCTTAAGTTCTTGGCTAAGATATGTCTTTGATACTTATCTCAAGCATCCTGTGTTTTAAGATAAAAAAGCTCCAAAGTCTAATTACTTGTTAGATTTGCTTGAGATGCTTCTCAAATGCCTTGGCAGACGAGGATGACCTTTTTTTTTGGCTAGTGTGTTTTGACCTTTTAGTGATGGATAATTAATTCTAGAAATTGTAATATTGATGTTATTTCTGTGGAATATGAATTTTGGTGGATGAATTGCATGATGACAAGATAGGTTTTTTTTATAATGTTGTTATTGCATGTGGTATGGGCTGTGATTACTCATGATTATATATTATGGTGCTATATTTTACTATTTTCTGGCTGTATTTTATCCTATTTTTCAAGATTTGCTATATCCGTGTATTTGTATCCTACATCTTGGATCCATGTCCATACTTGATAGGTGCCTAACCATCCTTGCTGAAAAATAAAGTTGTATTGGATGGTTGAGCATGGGTTGGAAGAAGGGAAGTTGGGGACATGCCCATATTGCTGCTTTAGCTTGTACTTTGTATATACAGGTCAAGGTTTTAAATCCTGTGGGATAGAGATGTCCTAGTGTCTCTATGGAATGGGACATCCTGTTGTCCTGTTCCATCTCGACAGCTGTCTCGGTCATGCATCTTTGTAGATATCCTCTGTCTTTCTCTCTCTCTCCTTTCCTTTCTTTCCTTCCTTCTTTGTTTTCTTTTTTTTCTTCTACCTTTCTTTCCTTTTTCTTTCTTTTTCTTCTCCCTTCCTCCCTTTCTTTTTTTTTTTCTTTTTCTTCTTCTTTCTCTTTCCTTTCTTCCTTCCTTTCTTTCTTTTTCTTCTCCCTTCCCTTCTTTCTTTCATTGTTTTTCTTCTTTCCTTACACTTTTCACCTTTCATCTTCCTTTTTTTCTTTACTCTTTCTTCTTCTCTTCCCACATGGATGGTTTTCGGAGTCTCGATCCCATCCTGGTTCTATTTTTGCAAAGGAATGGGATGGGACAGCTAGGATGCCCTCCGTTCTGTCGGGATGTAAAACCTTGATGGAGATAATGTATACAAAACTAGGTTGACCTATAGCAATACAGGCAACTACTTATGGAATAGGCTCTGGACTTTATACACAAATATATTGTTCTTATAAATTGGCTGCACAATGTGATGTATTATAAGATGCTGTCAGGCCTTTCTTAAATATTAGAAAAAGGAGACATGGACTGGCACTTAATCCATGAAGGGATTATAAAAAGAACAAAATAAACAAAAAGAAAGGATGGAAAAGGGAAAGAGAAGTTAAAAAATAAAAGGAAGTGATCTCTGGTTTATCACCAGAATCTCTCTCTCTCTATTTTAAAAAGACATGTATAGAGATCGGAACGGATTAGTGAAAATAAATATTGTTGGTAAAGTTCGTGGACTTGGTACCGGAACCAATGCTGGTTGCTAGCTGGTACCATGCCGTACCGTACCGACAATAAAAAATCAAAAAAAAAAATTTCATCCAACAGCCAAAAAAAAAAAGAAAATCAAGCCGAATCGGACTGAACCGGTATCGTACCGTACAGTACTGGACCAAACCGCTCGGTATCGGGCGGTTCGGGCCGATACCGTACTGAACCGATAGGTTTGGTCCAGTTTAAGTCATTTTCTGAAAAATCTATCTGAACCGAACTGGTTCTCCACCGGTACGATACGGTACAGGATGTATCAGCTGGTTCGGGCCAGTACGGAATACCATGATTGGTGGGTTTAAGTACGAAAATATAGTCAAATTGCAATATGATGATTCTTTTGCAAATTTTGCTCATGTACTTGCAAGAAGCCACTAAATGTACATACTGTACTATATTGTACCAAAGCAGTAACATACTGTTCTGTTCCTGGTACCCATTTTGTAGACCTTGAATATGAGACCTGAAATTATTAGAACTTCTCGACTTGCTATATGTGGAAATCAGCATGACCATGAACTAAGTGAGCAAGCAGAACATCAATTACATCATGACTATTAAAAAAAATCTAATCTAACACATCTTTTAGAACTTGTTAGTGGTTAGATCATGGACTGTCATACCACACCGTACTGCTCGATTCAGGACATATTATACTGTATCAGATTGGAACTAGTGCGAAAATCTTTTTTGGGTTGGCATATGGCAAGGCATGCCAAGGTGAACTGAGGTGCGTACTGACCCATATCGAGGCATACTGAGATAAGAAGTGAGAAAATAGCTTGAGAGCTATCTTGGTATGAGGTATATACTGTACTATACCAACTCGTACCGTACATAATCGGCAACATACTGGTGCAGTATCTGCTATTGAGATTGCAGACCTTGGGTTAGACTCTTCTGCCTAGGATATTGTACCATCGTTCAAGTCTAGATCTTTCTTCCTCGATCACTTCCTAGGCTCTCGATAGATCCCAAAATATCTTTCATCGCTAAGATTATTTTGGGAAAATCAATGATAGTTAAATTAAAAATTAGTTATAATTTCATTATCTTATATCATAAATGGTGGGGAGGGAGACTGGTAGCCTGATAACTCAGCCCAAGTGATAAGACTTGGTTTTCCACATTTGGATCAAGTAATTTACTTCTAGTGAATTATGTGGTCAGAATTGGATCTTGCAAATGGATCTACGTGGATTCAATTTCTGATGTAGCATGTCTGAAACTGAAAGTCCACTCTTGACATTTATTAGTACTGATTCTACTCTCTTACCCTGTCATTGTCTTTGAAAAGAAAAGGATGGATAGAATATGAGAGGTTGGGAGGGTGAATGGTAGAGCAAGTACGGAGGAGTCAAAGATAGCTTCATCCAGATTTATGTTGACTAGTGGTAGTTGCTTACTATGATCTTTAGAGCCTTGACAGAATAGGTTGCCAACTAGTATTAGGATAGGAAACTAGGTATTGTATTTAATAACCCCATGTTTGATAACACCCAGACCAGAACTGGGGGCTAGAGTATTAGTGAAACAGTGTGCAATGGAGTGTTTGATAGTTTGTAATTCTTTTTAAGAATTTCACACAAAAATAAACTTTACCAAGACAAAACTTGGGACTAATAACCCTGTTTATTACAGTGCCTTACACTTGCCTCTTAGTTAACTTGGTCCACCTCGACCACAAGTTCATGAGCACAGTTTTCTCTTAGCCTTTTTTCTGAAGATTTAGGCCTTGTTTGTTATGATTTTTTTCCTCTTGTTTCTTTTTTTTTTACAAAAAGAAACACGGAAAGTAAAGTAGGGAAATATGATTGGTAACAATCTTTTTGTTTTTTTAGAAAAACTTGCCCTATTCCTGAAAAAATGGGAAGTGAGAAATTTTTGCTTTTGTTTTCTTTAAAGTGGAAACTCCATGATCATACCTTCCAGCTCCTCTCCTTCGCATCCTAATACATGCTCCACCGTGGTTGCTCCACTGTGGTCCTTTGATGCTTCAGCCTTCCACTTGGACCCAGCCTATGATAAATCCTCTCTTCTACCTCCCTCTCTCTTGCCCCCTCTCTCTACTTTCCTCTTTTATGATCTCGGTGAGGAGTGGAGGAGGGGCTGGGAGGCGGAGAAGGTGGCGGGGGGTGGAGGAGGAGGAGGGGCCGGGAGGTGGAGAAGGTGGTGGGGGGTGGAGGAGGAGGACGAGGAGGCATGGGGGCGAGGAGGAGGCTGGGGGCGAATAAGGAGGAGGTGGAGAAGGAGGGGGCGGGGGATGGAGGAGCAGGCGGAGATACGAGAGGTGGAGGAGGAGGCAGGGAGCGAAGGAGGAGGCAGGAGGTGGGAGAGGAGGAGGTGGAGAGATAGGAGGCAAAGGAGGAGGAGGTGGGGGGTGGAGGAGGAGGAGGAGAAGGTGTGGGGTGCTGAGGAGGAGGAGACGGGGATGGAGGTGGAGGAGGTGAATATGGGGGCAACCAGTGCTAAAAGACAGTGATATGAAGCAAGATATCTATTTTTGGAAACCTGAAAAAAAATGGAAAGAGATTTTTTGTTTCCAATTTTTCTTTTTTTAAAAAGAAAAGTAAAAATGATGCCAAATAGAGCCTCATTTAAGTTTTTTTTTCTTGAGATTCAACTCTTAAACAGTCAAATTCTGTACCTTCAATATTCCTTTCCTAGTTGCTTTGGGTGCATGCCATCGGCCATCCTTCATCTTGTAACTGATTGATGTGCCAAATATCTTTAGCTGAGAACCCTGCATGCAAGCTTCTTGAAACATGGGGACCATAACTTCCTAGCCTTTCCTATGTCTAGTTCCTGATGCTTTACAACACAAATCCGGATGAGGGAGTTAGAAAAGAAATACTGAGGCTAGAGGAAAGAGTAAAAATAGATACTTCTTAGGAGAATGAGGATGAGGCTAGGGTGTTTGTAGCATGACAATAGGCATGCAGAAAGCCTAAGGATACATTAATTTGCTCCCATCAATTTTTTTGGGTACTGCCAAAGTCTCCTAAATGGCAACCTTATTATCAAACATACCTCCTTTAAAAAAGGTAGCAACACATCATGATACTAAGACTATAAGACTAGCTTCTATCTTGCTCAGTGAACCTTCATGTCAAGGGAACATAAAGTTCTTTAACTATGATGAAGGAGGTGAAATCCATGGTATCACGCAGTGACTAAGTTCCAGTGTTGCAAGAGACCTTGGTGCACTCATGTAAGGGGCAGTTGACTACCTGCTCATTAACACTGTTCATTGGCCAAGTCATTTGTTGGGCTTCCCCAACCTTAAGAGTGAGCCAAATCCTTGTTTCCACATTAATGTTGCTCCTCTGTGCAAACCCGTCTACTGCATAATTCTTTAGAATAAAATTAGTATAGCCTGCCTGATATCCATAATTAAATTTGAAACCCTGTTCCAAGGATGGAGAACAGGTTGTGGAATGGAATATTCAATTTGGGAGGGCTTATAAGGTGTTTGACTCTTCCTAATGTGAATTATTAGCATCCAACTTGTTATATCATAATGGTTCCATGAACTGTCAAATCCTTAAAAATGGGTTCTTGGAAGTTTTTTTGGGGTGTTTGAGCACTTTTTTTTTTTGCTGGCCACTGTTTTGTCGTCACTTGATTTTGTTTGTTGGTGGTATTCTATTAGCACTAACCTATACTTCTTTTGGGTGGTAATCTGGTCTTGCAAGTTCTTCTATAAGGCCTTTGGAGCAATCTTTCATCTGCCTTCCTTTTGCACTTTTTAAATTGCATGATTTAAGTAGGTTTGGAATATTAAACTGGCGATCATGATGGTGCAGATAATTTCAAATGTTGTTAAATTCTCATGTTTCAATGTGGATCTCTTACCTCTGCCTTTGGTCATACCGTATGACATGTTGCTGTTATGAATAATCTCTTCTGATTATAGAAGTTGTTATCTCCAGAAAGATGATCTTCGGGCTGTCGTCAATTATCTGCGCACGGATGGAAACGTTTCTTGCATTGGATTGTGGGGGCGCTCGATGGGTGCTGTTACCAGGTCTTATTCATGGATTTCTACCCATATTTGCTGTATCTAGGACCTTGGGTCTTTGACATGCTTTTATACTTGATGGTAGTGATGTCTTCATGGTGCTCTAAAAATGATCATTACAATTACTTGCTGGTTTACTTGTTCCTGGTTACAGCATAACAAGCATTAGCATGCTGAAATCTGTTATCATGTTGATAGACATATAGAGGAACTTTTGAAGTCCAGTTGTCATGCTATGATATTATACCTTATGAATTAGTATAAGGAAAGTATTATACTTCACATTTGACTGTTTCACTTTCACCTTTCAAATTGATACTATTTGTGATCTCTTTTTCCTTTTTACTTGAAGATTGCACTTTGGATCCTCTTGATGCATCCTCCAAATACCCATGGCTTGCCATCTTGGTGCCGGACACCGTACCGGTACCATCCTATTATAATGTTGGTGCATGGTTAACTATGGTATGATATAGCATTCTGAGTGTTGGTATGGTAAGAGACAACATATCGGTACAAGACCAGTAAGTACAGTATATGCTCCATTCCAGGCAGTACAGGGCAGCATGGCAAACCATGCCCATGATCTTGTTGTTCCATCATGTAGCTTTAGATTTATTATTTATATACATACTGCATAGACCTGCCCGCAATTTATAGGAATGTTTTGTGTGCAAAAAGTTGCTTATGTGATGAGATCTACATTCTGAATCATCTACACTGAGATCAACCTAGATTGCTCATGCTTCTCCATTTGGTAGACTCTGATGATGATGTAATATTAAACCAACAGTGTGAAGCTAATAGATATACAAATAGATTCCTTGACCATGTCTTTGTTAGGGCCTATGGATAAAGTTGTTATAGATGAAATCTTTTTGCTGCAAAACTGAACTTTTTATGCATTCTAAAATGAGGATATCATAAGAGATGAATATTGTACTGTGTTTATGATCTTTTTAGTATTTCCTTGTTATAGTATTGCTTTTAGAGAAGTATAAGACATGATTATTTAAGAGACCATGCATGCATGAAAATATATCTTTATTTATGATGTTTCAGTAATTATTTACTGTATGTGGGTTTGTTGCTATTTCTATCTAGCATGAACTTTGTAACTTCTTTTTCACAGCTTGATGTATGGAGCTGAAGATCCTTCTATCGCAGGAATGGTACTTGATAGCCCATTCTCTAATTTGGTCGACTTGATGATGGAACTTGTAGATACATACAAATATCCCTTCCCAAAATTCACTGTAAGCATTGCTGACAAATCAAGGGCATGTGTTGCAGATATTTTCTTGTTCTTCTCTGGCAAGAAATTGTTATGTTCTTCTGATGCATTGTAAATATTATCAGGCACAGCTAACAGCATAGTTTTGTCCTTTGTGTTAGTATGCTGGGCTGCTTGCTTTGTGTTGCTATTATTATTTCTATTTTTCTTAATTTTATCTCACTCAGTAGTTAAGTTTATTATTTAGATTCTGTTAATAACATTGTTGCGAAGTTTGTAAACTTTGTTGTTTCTTTATATGTTATCTGTTTATCATTTAGTATGCGTCCCATACTCCCCTTGTTATACATGTGACTGTAAGCATCACAATAACGTTTTTTAGCTTGCTGGCTTCCTCGGCAGTAATCTGTTCTAGTAAATTCAGTACTAAAGTAGTTTCTTCTTTCTTTATTTTATTAATCAGTCAATAGTCAATACCCACTTTTGTAGGTCAGTCTTTTTTAAAACAAGGTGAACTGACAAATGAAGTGATGAAAGTTGTCATCTTTTTGCTTCCACAAATGAGTCCTGTTTTTTGTTCTCTCTCCTTTAGTGCACAATGTTTCTTGACTTTCTTCACACCATTTTTTCCCCTGAAATTCCACCCGTATGTCTCTTGCATCCCCGGATTTGAAAATCAAGGTCTGGGCTTGTACCAATCATGGCTGGTAGCCTGGTATAGTACTTACTGCAGTGCAGCACTGTACCGACTCGGGGTACTGGCCCAGCATAATCAGTACCCTGTGTCAATATGGGCTAGTGCAAGTGGTGTGTACTGGCCAGTACAGGCCATATCAACTGATTCTTAAATCTCTTCTTTTGTCCTTTATAAATTTTTTTGTATCCCTTTCAACTATTCAGTATTTTTACTTTCCCAAGAGTGTTAATGCAGAAAGATATCCAAGTGCAGAAGTCATTTGTATGAACTAGACTTTGTTTTGGCATAAACTGTAGCTCAATTTGATTTTTATTTTTTAATCCTAACACATAGAAGTTCTCAATAATCAACACCTAGTTTATGCTGGCTACAATTCACCTGGCAATCTTATAAGATATGATATTATAATTTGACTTCACTTGTAGCAGTATTTTAAATTTTAGATTTGTTCGTAATATTAGAAATAATTTTGAATATTTTTTGCCTTAAATTGTCCTTTCCTAATGTTTTAATTTTTAGGGATTCCCTTTTTCATTCCCCTAACACAAGCATCTTGTAGAACTTTGTTCCATAACATGCCCTTGCTGCTGAGTAGGCACAGTACAAGACATTATGACATGCACCATTGACAAGAAATTACTCTAGGTTATCTATGGTCAATAAATAAATCATTTGGGCATCTAAAACAAGAATATTAACCAACCTACAAAAATTTAAGCTCTGCACATCACATTAAATGTGCTTGTAAATGCTGTTGCATGAAACTTGCAATGAGGCATATATCCGTTATGTAAAGTGTAAAAATCAAAAACCATATTAGAGTTTCAAAATAATCTCGGATATTGTGAATAGATTTAATAAAGAAAACAGTATGCATTAGGATAAATTCTAAATAGTAGAAGAGAGTAGAAAAAGAAAAAAGAGGGGGAGGGTATGGGCACCTTGTATGAATCTCATTAAATTGTTCGAATAGGGAGCTCACATGCTATATGACCTAGTCGTTTCTTCCTTTTTCTGTTTCAATTTTTTGCCTGTCTTCTCAATTTCTCTCTTTTCCTTTCATCTTTTCTTGTTTATTTCTTCAACTCTTCCTTGTTATTACACTACTCTTGTCCCTTTTGAAGGATTGTATTTTGAATCAAAATTGTCAATGATGCTTCAAATTTAACTGGTTAATTGTATATAGTTAATCTGCTGTACTTATACATTTTGGGCTATTTTCTATCTTATTTACTTATTATTGGGCCTTTATTGAAGCCCATATGAGCCTAAACCCATAGTATACTTGACCTGTCGCTTGTTATGGGTATTTCTATCCTGTTTTACCCTATGAATGACTGGGCCCCTTTTTAATAAGAATGGATATTGCACAGATCAGTTAAGATCGTACATCATCCTTCTCACATCTCGTCTTTGTCTCCTTTTCTCACACTTTCTTTCCCCTAACTTTTCTTCTCTCTTCCTCTCTTATTTTCTCTCTGTCATCATTATATCCTTTTGTTTTATAATCTTTTCTTGCTATTTTGATATTGTAATTGGTGAAGTTTTTCCCCCTATATCCATCACCTCATGAGATTTATATGCCTGACTGAGTTCTTTAATTAAATTGGAGTTGAAAACTATGCATTAGCTTTGGTTGTTCCTTATTTTACCATTGCGTGCCATTATGTTCTGTGTCCACCTTGGGGTGTATAAATTTTAACCTCTTTCTTAATGGTTCATTTTAGGTGAAGATTGCAATACAACATATGCGGAGGATTATCAAGAAGAAGGCAAACTTTGACATCATGGATCTAGATACAATTCAGGTTCTATTCCATTTAGCTAAATTACCATGGAGCTCTGGGCAAATATTCTTCTATTCTGATTTCTTTTTGTCCAAAATCTTAATTTAGTCATGGAACTAAATGCTCTCTATCCTAATAGTTTTGTGATATTTGCATATTGTATTGCTGAAATCATATGACTGTGTGCATTCTCTGCAAATCTTGGTTATTTACGTGGGTGTGTGCTATCTTATCAATTATCCTAGAACTTTTTGGTTTAATCTTCTTCCTCTATTGCTCTAAAATACTTGCACGTGCAAGTTTGTGACATTTGGCATATGGCACATGCATTTACGCCAATGGTGATGATATATTCATGGGATGTTAGAAAGGTATAATCTGCATTACATTTAAAATATGGTTTATCATGTCCATGCCTTAATAGCAAATGATATTTGGTATTGAACCTCTCTAGGATTTTAAATAAAGTGATACATCTTTCACCTTAAATAAGGATTAGTTGGATTCATTGACAATTTTTGGTATTCACCATCTCAATAAAAATCAGCATTCCTTAAATTTCTTGGTTACATTTGAAACTTATCACACCTTAAAAATCGTAATGTACTGATCCATTAATTGTTCCTGGATCATCTTTGAGCATTCAAATGTTGACTGTTAATCTATTTAGCTGTAAGACCACTAAAAACCCTCTATTAAATGATGATTACATTTTAAATGCCAGTGTTCTCTTTTATCAGACATATTTCTTTTCTATTTTTCCCTTGAGAATAAAGCAGATCAAAATGGAAATTTTTAAAAAGTAATTTTAGGTGACCTTTTATTTCTTTCTTCTTCCTTTTTTTTTTTTTTTTTTTCTGTAGTTAAAGAAGTCGAACCATCTAGTGTCTACGTGATGCCAAGGCATGGAAAGAATTTTGTTGGTGTTAATTATGTATTAAGTTTCAATGGGTTCACTATTGACAAGAAAACTTAGGTTATATTACAAGAAGCACTGTATGAGTCTTCATTGGATGATAGGTCAGATCAAGGTTACAAAATTTTTTTCTGGTTTTGGACTCAATCTTCTTGTGTAGAGTTTCAAATTTAGCAATTCACAGTTTTGGCAATTTTGCTTGAGTTTTGGAGCAACAGCTAACAAATCAGAATAAAAACCAAAAACTAGAAAATGCATAAATGCAAGTTATTGCACATAATTTATTCTATTTTGAGTCATGTAGGATTAGAAATTTTGTAGCTTTGGCAGTTTTAGGCTGAAAATTAACTGTATTAAGTGCAGGAAATAGATCACAATTCTATTAAGGTTCAATACCAAACATCAACTAGTTAGGGTAAATAAAGTAAACAAGCCAAGCAATTGAGTGTAAAATACATGCACCCTTTAGTACCACATACTATTGTGAGGTGGGTCATGCTAAAAGGACCGATTTCTTTATGTTTTGATATTCGAATTTTGTCCAACATTGATTCATGTTGATCCATCAGAATTTTAGCCCATTCCTCCTGATTGTCAAGAGGGAAAGGAAGTGCAAGAGAAGGGTATTGAGCAACTTGCTTTTTTTTTTTTGTGATAACAATGGAGCATTCATACAAGTCTAGTATGAACACAGCCAAAAAGATCAGAAAACAAAAAAAATCATAGAGCAGCCGAGGAGCTGCTCCTAAATCCGTTCACAGTACATCCCTAGAATGCTCCACTACAAAAGATGCCATCCAATTAGCTGTAGTGTCCATCTCTAGGAAGACAAGCTTGATGTCGAGGGCAGTGCTCCCGTCAGTAGTCTTGAGATGTCCCGCAACAGGGGGTGAGTAGCTCCCCTCCTTGCGTGCCCCTGAATCCAACCAACCATCATGGCTAAGTCTTCCTCAATGAGCAGGTGGTCGGCTCCAAGAATCCACCGTGCATGTGCAATCCTAGTCCAGGCAGCTCACAGCTCTGCTCCTAATATCGTGGGCTCAAAGAGATGGCTCCCCCCGTTAGCCATTAGCCTAGAATCAAGGCCACAGATTGCAAATCCAGAACCTCCTTTGTCACTGTTCACGCTGCCATCGAAGTTGACCTTGAGGCAGGTCAGTGGTGGGGGCTCCTAGGAGATGAATACCTTATGGGTCGCTGCATGAGCAAAAAGGGAGTCCTAGACATCTGAGGTCCTCAAAGTCACCTCTGTCAACAAGGGATGAGCAATCTTGGTTGCATAAGGCAAGGCTCTCTCCAAAACAAAATTCGTCAGACATCTCCTAGACTTGAACACTAAGCTGTTCCTGGACAACCATATGAGGTAGGTGATGTAAGCAACTCGAATTCTTGTCACCCTGGTTCCTCGCCCCCAATACTTCACCTCAAGAATTCCAAAAAGGACTGAACTGGTGCCTTGGCTTGTGTAATCAACGAAAGGGGCCAGCAAGCTGCTAGATCTATCCAACTCTCGGGCACAAGAAGAGGACATGCTCCATGGTCTCATCCCCTAGTTCGTAAGACGGACTGGAGGTCTATATTACATTTGGAGCCTGCGCATTGATCTTTCTCCATATAGCTACTTCGGCTGATCTGGATGTTGCTGCTCAATGACCACACCCTATACTTGGTTCTCATCATTGTGCTCCATAGGCTGTCGGGGTGAAGAAGAAACCTGGCAGCAGGTTGAGCAATCATGGCCTCATATCTCACAACCAAGGATTGGATGTCGAGACCTCCATCCCTAGTCGGCTGGCATACCACATCTAGGCCATCAAGTGCACACCGCCTCCACTCGGACGGAAGCCCTATAAGAATTTTTAGAAGTGCTGCTTAAGCATCACCACACCAGTCTTGGGAATGATGGTATATGAAATGAGATAGATGGGCATAGAGCTAAGAAACCCTATCCATCATGGAAAGTGCTTTGGCCTATCAGCCATCCAACCACTCATGGACTGCTTGCTCTACTCTTGAACACTGTCCTCGTCAACCTCTGACCTGAGATGGGAACCCCTAAATACTGTAGGGTCCTACTCTGTGATCCCAAGCCTATTACTGATCGTGTCTTAGCTGAATGTTTGTCTTCAGCTGAAGTAAACAGCGGGCTTGAGGAGGTTCATCTTCTGCCCCAAGGCAAGACAATACTCATCCAAAATCTTCCTAAATCTGATAGCATTCTAGATGAAAGTCCAGTCGATCAGCAGACAGTCAGCTGCAAAGAGCAAATGCGAGATCGGCTAGGTTCCTGAAATCGGCACATAAGGGTTTAAATCTGGCCCTTAGGAAGCAACGTGCAGTGCTCGCAAGAGGGCATCAGCACATATAATAAAGAGGTTGGGGGACATGGGTCAACCTTGCTGCAGTTCAATAGTAGATCGGAAGAAATTCAATGGGGTCCCATCGATTATAATGGCAAAAGATGGGCCACGGATACAAGCCATGATCCAACCAATCCATCAGGTGTGGAACCTGAAGTCCACCAAAGCCTCCTTTAGAAACTGCCAACTCAGGCGATCATAAGCTCGCGCCATATCAAGTTTGACTGCCATGAGACTGCAATGGGTCAAAGCATAGCGAAGATCATGCATGAACTCCTATACAATAAGGGCATTGTCGGAAATGCTGCGACTATTGACAAATGCCCCATGCTCCGAACTGATTAAGCGAGGGAGAATGGGCTTTATCCTGTACACCATCTGTTTGACACAAATCTTGTATAAGGTTATGCACAAACTATTTGATCTGAAGTGATCGGGCTCTAAGGCATCCCGTCGCTTTGGTAGCAGGGTGATGAAGGTCCACTTCCAAGGGTCTGGCATCCGGCTGGTTACAAAAAACTCCTGTATAGCCACCACAATCTCGAACTGGATGATGATCCAATATCTCCTAAAGAAGAGAGGAGGTAAGCTGTCTAGTCCTGGGCCTCTGTCTTCTGCCATAGATTAGATCACTTACCTCATCCGTTGGCACTGTTTCAAGAAGATCCCTATTCTCCTGCTTAGTGACCACACTGTTGGGAGGTGAGGGCTCAAAACTCTTGCACCCACACAAACTCATCCACCTAGATATGAATTATGAAGAATCGCACAATCCCCTACTTGACATCCTTCTCTTTGTCCAACCACTAACCCTGCTATCTTTGACAATCCGAATCTAATTCCCGTGTCTCTGAATGATGGTGGCTTGGCGGAAAAAATCTGATGTTCCGATCTCTCTCTCTTATCCACTAGATCTTGGACTTTTATCTCCATAAAATCTCTTATTGCTGTAGAAGTGAATGGTGCAAGGATAGCTTATTCGGAGATCTCCTAGGTCATCCTCCATGAGTCCGCCCTCCCGATCCTTTCGCTCCTGCAGCTCGAAGATAGCAGTCTCCATAGCTTCCAACCTCTTGAAGTTGTCCCCTATCTTGATCCGATTCCATTGCATGAGTCGCTATCTCGTCAGCTCCAATCTTTGAGTCACCTGATATATTGCATACCCCCGCATTGGCCGTCTTCATATCTCCCACACAATGTCCCATGAACAGGGATAGGAAAGCCCAAACTTATCGAACCAGAAGGGGCTCCGATAAGAGAGAGGTGTTGGTGGTGACCAAAATCGGACAGTGATTTGAAGCAATCCTTGGTAGGTGGTGGTGAACCTGATGAGTCGGGTACCGTTGGATCTAATTGGCCATTGCAAAAGCCTTGTTGATTCTCTCTCAAACTCTGTTCCTGTCTTGATGATTATTGCACTAGATAAACCTAGGGCCAACAAACTCTAGGTCCATAAGATCCACTAATTTGAAGAAAATCCTTGAACTCCCTAGACTCCACATCATCAGCAAAAGGCCTGCCCTCCTCCTGGGCTTTGTCAATACAATTGAATCACCAGAAGCATCCTGTTCAATCAAAGTGGACACTTCCTGTCACAAAATTCTCCTTTCTCTATAATCAGCACTCGCATACATACCAGATAAGGGCCAAGGTGATCCATTCACTTATAATAGCAACTTGCTGATGATATCGGTGGAAGACAAACATAGTAGCTATACCATTTTTCCATACAATAATAATTCTCTTTACTAGTTCCCAAGATTCCACTGCATAGAAGCCCCAGTCCATCGGGAAGTGTTGTCGGGTATGGGCTAGGGGTGCATCGGAAAGTCTTGTCTCCACCAGAACACACAAGTCCGGACTATATTGCTACATGATCATCTTGAACGTTGAATGGGATGAGGGCTTACCTGTCCCTCGAAGATTCCAAAAAGTATCTTCATCGGCAAACTAATGGGGGAGGCATCTCCCGTGTGCTCTCAGTTAGAGGCCTATTTGGCTCCAATCTTCTTTTCTCCTTCCCACCTCCAGATTGCCGCTAACAGCTTCTAAGGCTAACTTTAGTTAGACCATAACACCCACATGGCCCATCTCATCTTTTCCCCTAACAGGCAGCACCACCACCCCTCCAATGGATGGACTGCTAGTGGCTGGATCGAATTCAGAATTGGAGACCCTGGTGGAGGCGGCCAAAGACTTCCGGTGGCCCTCCTCCAGGCTAGTCTTGTTGGCAGCTTCCACCAGCCACAATTTGCTGCCCACCCCACTTGGCTCCATGGACATGGATGATCGGTGTCCATCGTTGGCGGGCTCTCTCTAGTGGCGTCGGTGGCTGACGAGGGTGTGCGGGGTTGGGGTGGCGCAATCCCCCACTGGTGTATGAGCCCTTGTGATGGTGTCGACAGAGTTTCTACCATGCCAATCGAGCCCTTTCTAGCACCTTTATTCAGCCCCAAGTCTGGGCCCGACTTGCACAGCCTATGCGGATCCAGATTCTGGGTTGAGCTTTGCTAGACTTCCTGATTCTATGTTGATCGGGCCAAGCTCCTAGACTGCTTTAGTGAAAGCCCATCCGCTTCCACCAAGTATTGGTCGCATGGGTTCGGACCTTCCTCTTGGCCCACATCCATAGCATCGTAGCTCAAGCCCACATCAGTGAGCAACTAGGAAGCCAATCCAGACTCGATTGAGTTAACTCGACTGCGTTCACGCTCTCCCCATTACTTCTTCAACAAGTGGCGATAGGCGTACTTTGTGGGTTTTTGCCACCCATCCGAGTCAGGTGGCAAACCCAGCATGCTTTCCTTTTGTCTCGGCGAACTTGGATGGGAAGGAGACGAGTTAGGGCCGGATGAGTCCGAGTTGGAGTCTCTCCTTCCTCAGCTTGGTCCCAACACTAATAGGCCGTGGTTGCTAGATCTTAGAAGTGATCAACCATGGTCCAAGCTGCGGTTATCACCAGCACCCTCTCCCCTAGATCGCTGCCCCCTTCCACCTTCATTGGGGAGGTGATGAAGTTCTTCGGTTGCCACAGGCACCCACCCTCCATTCCATTCGAGGAAACTAGCAACTGTCATCGCTATGACCTAGCTAGCCGCACTGGTAGCACACGGCCGACACATTCTTGCAGGCAAAAGGCTGCCAAAAGATCCTCGTTCTCCCCCAGATTGAAACCCTTGGCTTCAAGTGTTGGGACAAGTCAAGCTTGACTCGGATCCTAGCAAAGCTTGTCTTCTGGCATCGGTTGGTGAACTCATCCAGGGCCAATGGCTTCCCTGCCTTTGAAATGATCCCCAACAATGTTTCCATCCACCAATACTCGATTGGCAACCCCGGTAGTCGAACCCAAATCACTGTCCTCGGGACCACATTAACCTTGGGGACAAAGTCGGCAACCCACAGCTCCACTGCCAGCAGTTGACATGTGGCAAACCAGGGTCCACCACTAGTGACTCCTTCATAGTCAACCTCTGAATGGAATCGGACGAGGTGGTGGTCCTCGGCTAACGAAAAGGACTTTAGATCGTACTCTAGCTTAACCCTATCCTTAGCTGTCCGCTTAGTCAAGACCCTCTGGCCAAGGCTCCGGACGATCACCATGACCTTCTCCCACTGCTTCGCCAATTCCTCCATCTCCTTCGGGAACTCAAGGACCTTCGTAAAGTATCTCTACAGTTGCTCCACCTCCTCTGGCATAATCTTGTGCACCGTCCAACAAGGTTGTCTAGGCGGCTCCTGGACCACCCTAGCCTAAACTGTTCTTTCTTGCTGGACTCCGACGAGAACCAGCCACTGTCACTTGGCCCTTTCCCCTTATCAGCCATCCTCAGATCAACAAACCCACCCGCTTGAAGCTGTTTGACAAAACGCCCAAGGGACTGCACGATCTTTGATGAAACCATGCTCAACTGCACTCAGGTGCTCTCTGGTTCGCAACTTGCTTTCAGGTTGGAAAATGGATGAACAATGTGCATGCCAGCTCCCACCAGTCAACTTTCAAAAGAAACAAGTGGGGTTCATTTAGTTGACAATTTGACATCAGCTTTCCCACATTGTCCCCCAAGATTCTGCAAAACAAGAAAAATTTTATTATCAGTCCCTACATAACAAGATAGGCTCAGCTTGAGAGAGTTTTGGGTGTATTGGTCAGTTTTGCTGAAACTGTCAAAATAGGTTGGTTTCAGCCAAAACTTTATCCTAGGGTCAGATAAACTTTAGAAATGATTAAGATCTTCAAGAAAGATATGATAATGGATATGGACTTCCAGAATAGTTCAAAAATTTTAGGATATGTAGGAGGGAGTATTTGGAACAAGTTTAAGTATTGAGGCGATTCTTGTCGTTAAATTTAAGAGAAAGAGGTGCAAGTCTGGACCTCCTATATAGCACATGTTCTTGGCTTGATGATGAATGATATTATTTGATCTCAAGTCTAAGGTGGAGAGTTGCCGAAGTATCTGTAATTTTATATTTTTATTTAGACCATTACTTCATGCTTCTACTAACTAGGCAATGCTAAGGGCAAGCCATGTGCACTATGATCATGGGTAGTTCTTAAAAACTGTGTTGAAGAACCTTTTACAAAACAAAGGATGATGGGGCTATTAAATGTTCACTTGGGATTTTGACAGCCTAGCTTGGCCTGAGTCAGTCATAGTCAAATCCAAGACCTTATGGCTGATGTCACGTTTAAAACATGCATATTCCATTTTGTGATACTTCTTCTCTCCTTTCCCCTTCCTGTCCTATTTCGTCTTTCCTCTTTCTTACTGCAGAAGGCACTGTAGGAGGTAGCGATGGTAGTGGCTAATGGTGAGAGGTAGTGTCATGCACCAAGTATGCAGTAGGAATATTAAGCTCAACAGAATATTGAACTGTCCTCTCTCTCCTGTCTCCTGCCTCTCTTCCTAACCAACCACACTTGCTCGTTCTGTTCCTTTACCTCTCTTCCTGCCCCACTTACCTAGCCTATTAACGTGCTTAGTGGCTGAACAACACTGATCAAATTGGGTTTGGATCTGTCTAATATGTGATCAAGTTGAGCCAGGGTTTACTTGGCCACGTAGTGCCTGCATTTAAATACTAAAGTTAGGTTGAGTTGATCTCATCTCAACCCTAGCTGTGCCCATTTGCATTCCTAATGTTCATGTTGTAGGCTTGAACTACCTATATATATGGAAGACTATATAATTATCTACAATTTATATGGTAGAATAACTTTTATGTCCATCTCTTTCATTTTCTTCTCATTGGAACCATCCTGAACATTGGTTATTATTTTCTCTCGAGATCATTGGTGGAGTTGTTAAGGAATATGTCTATCATTGGTAGGATGCCAAGTTATTATGGTTGTGAAGATTAATGAGACATTGCTCTTATGATCTCTTCCTTCCCTTTGATCTTTTTGAATAGATATAGATCCTAACAGTTATTAAACTTTCTGATTGTTTCTATTATTCATTTTAATCTTTTTACCCCTCCCAATGATAATGTTTATTTTTTCCTTTGACTATAATTGCTTATTCATGAATGAACTTGATTTACCTATGTGGAAGGGTTAGATCTTAAAGGTAAAAGTGAATTGTCCAAGATAGAAGTAAGGTTTACAGCAGAAAACCTTTAGGTTGGGGATGAAATTGAACATAGTTGTTATGTTCTCTTGATTTCTTTCTTTTCTTTTCATGCAGCATCTAATAGCGTCTTCCATACTTAAATGCTTTGAGTAAACTCTCGTACCATAAAAAAATGAGAAACTTGATGTAATAAATAATTTATGGACATAGTTTAGGACTATTACAGATGAAGTTGCCCCAGGTTTAACAAATTGTATTCTAGAATTCTTAAGCCATCTGTAAAACAATTAGGGAAGGCTTATTACCTATGGTTCATTTTATGGATGAAAAGGAGGTCTATGATATCTTACAGTGATCAATGATCTTTGCAGTGGAATATCTTGTAAAATACTGCATGTGTTTATGGTTTGAAAGAAGTTAGATCTAAAAGCGGCAAAAGATCAGGCTTAGGTTGGATTTCTGTCTAGGAGTAGCTAGAGTAACATTTGCCTTTATCAATTTTGAATGCTATAATGAATCCGAAACTGTCCTTGTTTTATACCAGCTGACCTGGAACCATCCTGATTAGGCCTACTGCTGGCCTATTGATGAGAAGGAAAAGAGAAGATGACTTTTCCATCTTTTCTTTTAATTTCCACCAAACCCATCTCTTTTTTCATACCAAAATTCCTTGAGAAAAAATATAAAATATCTGACTTGCCATTTTTTCTTTTATTATCTGAAATTTATGTTGGAACAACACCCAAATGAAAATAACGTTGAAGGAGCAATTTAGAGAATTGAGGAAGAAAATGTTCAGGTTTTGAGCAGCGAAGAGGTTTTTAGTGTGAATGGATGCCGAAACTGGTCTCAATTTCTATCACTCGTAACAATCATCTTCCCATTTGGATCCTAAATGGCCATATTCTCTCCTCCCACCATGGTATGAGCCTATGAGGCTTTGCCTGCTGCTTTCTCTTGCTCTATCTCATCTTTCTTTGTGGGTCCATTGGTTTTGGTGAAGACGCTAAAGGGGTGGGGAGGTTTTTATTTCTCCTTCCCAGAGAGAATAAAGATTGAAAATGAATGGAATAGGAATGGCGAATGGGAGAGACAAGCATGATCTGCATAGGGAGCACCAGTATAGAAACTTTCTTGTTTTTACTAGGAGATAGGATTATCAGCATGTTTATACTTTCTGCATCTTCATCATACAATTCATCATGTTGTGCTGAAATTCTAGCATGTTACTATTCATGATCTCTCTTATACAATTTCAGTATGTTGTGCTCCTATTGTTCACATCTTCATTGCAAGTAGTAAGCATTCCCCATATTTATGGCTTGTATACAACATGTAAGGATCTTAAGGTCGTAGGAATATGTAATTTGCATGTGAATAAAGACATTTACTTTTTATTTGTTTTTCGATATTCTATTGAATGGTTATTTTGTTTTCATGCTTGACAATTAACATATTAATTTTGTAATATAAACATATTATGGAGATTTGTGCATGGAAACTTGCTTTGATCTTATTATAATGCTTTGTGCTCAAATGTTAAAGCAATAATTTTTGGATGACTTGTAGGTGGCAAAGTGTTGTTTTGTCCCAGTTTTGCTAGGGCATGCCATTGATGATGATTTTATACATCCTCATCATTCAGAACGCATATATAATGCTTATGTCGTAAGTCCCCATCTATTCTCTTTTCTATATTGCTTCTTCTTAGACGCGTTTTACATGTCTTAGGTGTTACCAGGGGTGTAATATGGGGGACATCCTTGATATTGCTTTCTATCATTCATTAATCTATCATTTTCTTGAAATACTTCTTTTTTGTCTTCTATTATGTTTTCCTCTCAACTTAATATTTACATATTTGTCTTAATTCTCTTTTGTTAATTCAGTTTCTATTATCCTTCGAAAGGTTATAGATAGTCTTATTGTTCTAAACAAATGTTTGATCTTATAGGTAATCTTTTATTAATTCAGTTTAAAATAGAAATTTCTTGTTAACATATTTACTACCACACTAAAAAATTGAGGTGGACCCACCATCAATTTAGTCAAACATAAAGAAAAGAACGATTATTTGCCAATGTAATTGGAGCTGAATGTATGCATCCTTTTCCAATTCGCTTTTGTTCAAGACACAGTACCTAAAATGTCAATATGAAGTTTTCACGAGTGATCTTAATCTTAATCAAGGATACTTAAAGAGAGCTGGCAAGAAGAGCTACAAGTGCATAATGGTTCACAACCAGTCAACTATAGTCTACTTGCTGAGTTTAGGTGAACGGGCAGAATTTGATTCACTGTAAGATTTTGACACATTTGATTGACTTTTAGCTGTCTACTTATGTTGGGCTGGCAATGATGAAGCTTTGAGTCTGGTAGGGACTGCTCAGTCTGCTAATTTTGAAACCTCCAGAGGTGTATGGATGTAGATAGGCAACTAACACTGACAATGACTTTGTCATTATCATTAACACCTTCAAGTTCACTGGAGCCCGAGCACTATCCAAGACTCAACCAGAATCTCCAGTTGCTATGCAGAGGGCTATGGCCATTGGAATAAACCACAATCAAGATTTTTATGTAATCAAAATTTTGGCCTTCCAAGAGCACTAAGATTCATGTCAAATACTATAGATTTTGAGTCAAGATATTACCTCATATCATTTAGACTTGAGAGCAGCAATTACTGAACTGAAACAACGGAATTTCAAGGGCAAAGATGGCCTGTATGTGACTGTCTGAAATCATCATCTTGACATTGCTCACAATCTTGCACCAGTGAAGTCAGTTAATACTTTGTTGTGCTGCTTTGACATTAGAGATGCAGTAATGATGTGGCTTGCAGATTTTTTTTAACATGATTATGTCATTAATCATTAGAAAGAACAAAAAATACCATATGTAACTCAAATGGAGCATAACCATCTTAATCTTTCTTAAAAAATCAGAGTGCTTGTGCTGGAAACTCTGCATTAAAGTATAGGATGCACTAATTGTACTTTTGTTTTGGATCATTAATGAATTATTAATGGATATGATCAATTTTAAATAACTTCCACTTGTTAATCTCCATATATCATGAAATTTACAAAACTTGCAGGGAGACAAAAACATTATTAAATTTGATGGGGATCACAATTCTCCACGCCCGCCATTCTACTTTGATTCCATAACCATTTTTTTCCATAACGTATTAAATCCTCCAGAGGATGCTTCTGACGAGCAACGTTTTCACACAATGAATGATTATTTTGGCCAGGTAAAGAAAATTTAGACTCTAGATATTATTGTTTGTTGGACATATGCTTTATAAATTTGTTCTAATTTATCCGTGAAATTCAATACAGGGTAATTGGCATAAAATACATGAAGCAGAATATCGAAACCACAATTTTGCTGTACCACTCCCAGGCAAGACTTGTGAACACTGTGCCTCGATCATGATGAAGCTGTTTTTCCAACAAGTATTCCAATGAGGATTTTATCTGAATTTGTTTCATTATACCCCTTACACATTCTGTGTCTGTGGCTGCAGAACTCGCGACTGACAGTACAGAAGATGCTATTATCCAACTTCGATCTAGGAGGCCTATGAGTCGAACAGAGGTGTGAAATATAATCATAGTTAACATCATTGTCCTTGTTGGTGCAGTTTCATGATGATCTCTAAGAGACCAATGACAGTTATATGGCTTTTTCTTGTCTTTATTTGGCATAAATGCATATCAATCATTATAAGTTGCGGTATTAGTTTCATAGCAATTGTTTTTGGGTGTTCCTAGCAATTGACTGAAATTTTTATAAAAAAAGTTACCAGCTTTCTGTGGATACTTATGTTTTAGCACTTATCAAAAAGAAGTCATGAAGTAGATATGTTAGATGATTGGACTTAGGATTGCACATATCAATGGTGTATACACAATTTACCGTAACCTTGTATTTATCAATGATTCAAAGCAACTCTATCTGGTTGTTTCAACTAAAGAATTCGTGCAACTTCTTTTGATTGCTAAGGCAGCATATACCCCTTAGAACTCCATTGTTAGATTTCAAGCATGTGCTTCTAAGCATCTAAAAATCTTTTATGATGTCTATCTTGACTGATAAACTTGGAAATTAACTTGAGTTCATGAATAGATGTAGATTGGATCTTTATGCATCCTTAATTTTCAATCCATAAAGGTTGAAAGTCGAAAGAAGGTTCGTTGAACTGGTACCGGGGCTACCATTTGGTGGCCGGTTCTGTACGGTATAGGTCTGTACCATGCTATTTCAGAGTGTGCTGAAACTAGGGTAGCAGTCGGGTTGGGTTGAATACAAGTTATAGGTCAAAAAGCTGTCAACCTGAACCCGACTTGTTTATTAAACAAGTCAACAATCCAGACCCAAACTTGATCATTTTATTAAGCAAGTAATCCAAGCTGATCTACAACAACTTGAATCAAGTTAGACAGGTTAAACGGTCATGCATTGCCATCCCTAGCTGAAATAGGGAGGAAGAGAGGGAGAGGAAGGAGAGGGGCTGAGAGATAGAGGGAGGCCGAGGTCTTCAGGGAGCTTTGAAGGGGGATGGAAGCCCGTGAAAGAGAGAGAGAGAGAGAGAGAGAGAGAGAGAGAGGGACACTTGGAGGGATGCTTCAAACAGAGCCTCTAGCTTTTGAAGAGAGCCTTGAATAGGGGGGAAAGGAAGGAGTGGGGCGGAGAGAAAGAGAGGCCAAGGCCTCCCGAGAGCTTCAAAGGGGGATGGAGGCTGGCGGTGAAGACTGAGAAAGAGGGGGAGAGAGATAGGGAGGGTTTCGAAGGTGGACGGAGGCCAGAGGGTTTTGAAAGGGGCTCTAGCTTCGAAAAGTGGGGCGGAGAGAAAGAGAGGCCAAGGCCTCCCGAGAGCTTCAAAGGGGGATGGAGGCTGGCGGTGAAGACTGAAAAAGAGGGGGAGAGAGATAGGGAGGGTTTCGAAGGTGGACGGAGGCCAGAGGGTTTTGAAAGGGGCTCTAGCTTCGAACCTTTCTATGCAAACAAAGCCTTCGGCACCGAGGTCTTTGAAGTGAAGGGACGTGGGGTCCAATCGCTTGGCTTTATAATATAAACCATTTTGGGCCCCTGAATTGTGCTGTTAATAGACTAATCCAGTTTGGCACGCCCTGAACTGGTTGGTTTTGTAAGGTTTGTCCATCCCTAGTCTAAGCTCTAAAGTCTTTTATCTTTAATTTTCTAAGTATTGTGACTTAAAAAAAGAGTAAATGAAAATACAGGAAATAGAAGAAATATGTGAAAGGAAAATAAAGGAAAGAAAGTCAGAGAAATGGGGAGGAAGAATGCCAACTGCAATGGGATAACGAGATTCGAGAATGGTGAATTTCTGGGCAATATTGCATATTTGATCATTGAATAGGTGATAAACTAGAAGGAAAGGGTGATAGATAGTTTACCGTAGCAATATTCTAGGGATGATGAATGTTTAGCACATACAAATCATCCGACTCACAAGGTGCTAATTATCCATATTCCATTTTGGCTTTGAGCAACACTGAAAGAATGACTGAATGTTGACCAACATTAAAGACCTGTTCACAGTTTTCTAACCAATAGTCTATAAGGAAAGTCATTTTTATTTACCGAGAATATTAATGGTAGAGCAACGTTGAAGTAGCTTTAACAATTCTTCACCTAAAGACACAAGATTGGTTGGAGCTGTATGTCCATATTAAAACTAGACTACGTTTTGTGAAGAAAAGGAATTACTAGTTGATTCTGAGGCTGTCAAATTGGTAAACTAGGGAGATGATTGTGATGAAGAAAAAGGCATGCAGAGATGCAAAATGGAAGACAGTTGTAGTTGAGGAATGCTAACTACTTAACGTGTGATGTTTTTAGTAATGAAGTTGATATATTCCTTAGCAGTGGCATAGTGAACATCTAGAAGACAACAGAAAGTATTAAGCATCC
This sequence comes from Elaeis guineensis, assembly GCF_000442705.2. Classification (NCBI taxonomy): domain Eukaryota; kingdom Viridiplantae; phylum Streptophyta; class Magnoliopsida; order Arecales; family Arecaceae; genus Elaeis; species Elaeis guineensis. Next base: position 19,146,497 of record NC_025999.2, read on the forward strand.
TTTGAGTGGTGGGTTGAACACTATTTCTGATTCAATAGGTCTCTGTACTAGCTTGGCTTGCAAAACTTATACCATAACTTGCTAGCTAGATGGTACATGTAAAGGACAACAATTTCACTTTTTATTGCAGCATAATGATGTTCACATACCACTCAAAGTTGGGTGTGAAGTTTTAATCTAACACGTCCCAAACATCTCACACCTCTATGATATCCAAAAATGACAGCAGTACTAGATAATGCTTCCATACTTCATGCATGTCTCAATTATTTCATCTTCATGCATCCAGTCTTCATCGATGAACAACAGAATTTTGGGGAGTTTTTCTGAACTTGATACTTTAAATTCTCATTCATGTACAGAAAGACAGTCACCAACTTTGTCCGAAAATGAGGTAGGAATTGAGATGCTTTACAAATTTAATCTGCATTGATATGGTTGCTTTTAATGAAATTAACTGCAGTAAAACCCACATGAATTATAAGAAAAGAAAAAGAAGATAGCCCTCTCTCTCTCTCTCTCTCTCTCTCTCTCTCTCTCTCTCTCTATATATATATATATATATATATATATATATATATATATATATATATATATATATATTGCAAATGCACATAGAAATGCTAAAACTAAGATGTGAACTGGCTACTCATGTCAATTAACAACATTCAGCTTATAAGGCAAAGAACTAGTAAGGTGGTACTCAAAAGACCTGGAGTTTAGCCGGTTATAATTTGGTGGTCTAGCACAAACAACCTGTTAACATGATCTAATAATCAATCACATGAATAAGTCTAGAATAACCCATAGACTGTAAAAAATAATGCAAATTAAAAAATTAATACAAATCAGTTAAATGTGTGATAACAAAGCATTAAGCAACAAGCCTTTATTAAATTTTATAATTTTATCTTCAAATATTTGATGCTTTATCATGTTTATTTGAGTATGTGAGGTGGTAGAAAATTTTGCAGTTTTTTTTTTTAAAATTTGATGAGTAGATAAAAAAATGTATTCGAATTGTCCTATTACTTGTGGTTGTAGTGCAATACTCATGGTTAATATGCACACTGAAAACATCGAAAAATTTCTAGTTGAGTATATTTTAGCTCACAATTGAGGAGTTTCCTAGTTCAAAGTTCTTTGTTCTTTTGTGTTTCTACTTGCACTGCAAAGTGTTGGAAAAAGACTTGATGTTTTACTAGTTGACTTTAATGACATAGTGTAGGGTTTCCTATTAACAATTTATAGCTGAATATTATAATAGCAGAGTGTTATATTGATCCGATCAGGGAGAAGGAAGAATTCTATCAACCCGCTCAACTTGAATCTCTTGAAAGGAATTTAGAAAAGGTGGAAAGCTTGGCAGGAGTAGGGTTTAGGTCCCCTTTTCTTTCATTGATGATTCCAAAAACTAAGATAGATGGCCTCTATCTGTAATAATGAGGTTCGCCCATGCATCATTCGGATCGGATTTTTCTCCTAGTTCGAACAGAACTAGTTTTCTCAAAATAGATATGATTAGTAGAAATGAATATGAAAAAACTAAAATCCTATAGAAGGTAGATTTTAACTCCTGCATCAACCTTTTTCTATGTCATTTTGCCTATTTCTTCATGGATTGGGGGTATGCCCAATCAAATTCTTCCCAGAAAGGAAATTTTTGATTTCATTGATCTATTTTGGGGCCTAAATAATGGAATTTGGGCTTGATAGCTAGCTGCACTGCATCCTATAAGGGTTGATGCTACACCTTAGATCTCAAAATGTTAGCTGATTTTTTTTTAAAAGATCATCTCAATTAGGCATTGTACGGCCAAGTTATAGCCTTTAGTAGTTTGGCTCGTGATTTGGCTTCTCTATATGTTGGGTCTCGTTCCTGGATCATGTTCGGAGCTATTTGTAGTGAATAAAGTAGTCTACATCAAGTCGGATGATCCTCTTAGATTATATATGAAGACTGAATCATCTTATTATCCAAGGTTCGTCGACTCAAAATTAAATCCCATGTCGATTGGCCAATGGTACGAGTTAGTATGCCCCTATATCGAATTGTATTGGGTCTGAACTAACATGAAAATGAGGGAGAATCGAGGAAAAGAGAGGGGGGAAGGAGGGAGAGGGAGGTTGGTGGGGATGCCAACGGTGGCCATTGAAGGACCCTCAGAGGGCCGTTGAGGCCTTTGGGACTCCATGATCCTCCACAAGAGAGATTAGAGAGAGAGATAGAATGGGGAGAGAGAGAAATGGAGGGAGGGGAGGACAGCAGGGAGGTCATCGGAGGGATGTCATGACCGTTATGAGGTGAGTGAAGCTGGCAAGCTGGAAAAAATGTGATGAATAAGGGTGGGTTGCCCCTGTTCGAACCCACGGCATCAATGGGGCATATTTCTACCATCCGATGGCTATAACAGCCATCCGATAGCCCTCCGATAGTCTCCTCGCCATCTTCTCCATTTCTCTCTCTCTCCCCGTCTCCCTATCTCTCTCTAATTTCTCTCAAGGAGGACCACAGAGCCTTGTAGGCTTCGGTGGGCCATTGCCGGCCTTTCCATCTCCTTCCACTTTTTCCTTTTTTCTTGCTCCGTTTTTGTCAGCGTTCTGAATTAAATGTTTGAACTGCACCGATTGACTGTCAGTACGGTTCGGCATACGCCGAACTATATGGTTTGGGGCAGTTCGGCGAATTATGTGAATATTCTCTTCTATTAAAAAGTCATTTATGAATTATTATTGTTATATTATATTTAAAGTCTGGTGCATATCCATAGGCAAAGTTGTTTGTTTCTCTTGGATTACATAATAAGAAATGGAGGACAGTTCATTTAGAAGTACAAGGAATCTCGTGAAGATTTAATGTTAAGATACCATTCATGTGTTATCCAAACTTATTTAGGTATATCCAAGAAAGTACCTAAAGCCAACACTAGCAGCACCACTCCAAAGCTCGGATAGAATAGAAGGGGGTCTTGTAAATATAAGTATATGTAGGCATGCATGTATATAAGTGCATACATAAGTGAGGAAATGGATTTCTCAAAAAAGTTCTGAACAAGAATCCACTTGGTTTGTGGGAGTAGGAGGAAGTTTCTTAAAAAGGTTCTAGCGTGGGTTAGATACCCTTGATAGAAGTTTTCTGCTACCAAGACATTGATGGCGAAGGGGGGGTCAAGGACATGGGTGGTGTAGAGAGAAAAGGGGTTTGAGGGTGAAAGGGCTTTGACATTGACAATAAATTGCAATTGAAAGAAGTTATGGTGAAGGATGGAGAATGTTATGCGAGTGTTGATTTGGACTGATATGACTTCCTTGCCATGTGGTTTTCGTGATATTTTATTTTTTGATGTTCTTGGTTGTGTTCACAACAGAATAGTATGAATGTACCGTCTTATCCAAAAAAAATGAGATGGAGAATGTTGTTGAGGTAGATAATGGGGAGGGTAGAGGAAAGTTGGGGTGAGTGCTGAGGCAAAGAGGAGACGGGAGAGATACTCAAAACCTAGTTTTTCTCGTCCAGTGATGGTTGTGATGGTTCCACATGTCAGAGGCAAGAGGTGTCAACATCAAGTGGTACGCCAGAGTGGAGGAAGAGGGGTGTGACATAGCGCAAATTGGTGCTACTCTTCTTTCTTCACCATCTTCGTTTTCATTTGTTTCATGAGGGAATCAAGGGCCTTCTATTATCTCTCCAATTATTTGGTTAAACCTTAAAAAGAACAATGAGCTCGGTAACATTGTAAAAAAACAATGAATTTCAAGAAGGAAAACTATGTTTTCAGGCACTAATTTATTTAATTGTTGGCTTTTTGAGACCTACCTAAGTGGTTGGTCCAACAATAAAAAAAAGGGCCCAAGTAAAGCACCACAAGTCTAGTTTTTAGCTTACATGTTCTAGTTATATAACTGGAATGGCTGAAGGGCGGGGTATGTAGTTCTCTAATCCAACTTGCAAATCCCCTCAATTTTAATAACACTTCATAAAATAATTCAAAGCTTGTTGCCTTGTCAATTGTCTTGTAGGAACCATCTGATATCATCAAGACGTCCTATATTTTCATGATTGAACAAGGAAGTAATAAAAGAAATCTTCATTTCTTCACCCAACAAAATTCTATCGTCTTCGCAAACTCCATTTAGAGTTACCTCCTTGTATATTATAGAGTTTATATTTTATATATTTAATGCTATCAAATATATGTGTAGATTCAACTGTTCAAGATGCATGCAATGCTCAGCCTAAGCACCTTGCATATTCTCAAGTTAGCCCCCTTCTATTAGGTGCTAGGAAAGTGCACCTAAGGATTGCAGAACTGTTTCAAACCACCCGATTTGGGGTGTACAGAATCGTACCGAAAGTAGACCAGGATGGTTTCGGCATTTGAAACGAAAAACCGACGAGGAAGGGGAAAGGGAGAAAGAAAGAGAGGAAAAGAGAGGGAGGGCGGAGGGAAGGAGAGGGAGAGGTTGGAGAGCTCACCAGAGGCTGTTGAAAGCTGGCGCCTCACCCCTGTTTTAATCTGCAGAAGGGCGGAGCCGCTCATTTGGTCCTTCAGAGGCCTCTCCCTCTGCTTTCCTCTCTTTCCCTCCCTCCCCCCTCCTTTCTCTCTCTTGTTCTCCCTCTCTCCTACCCTCTTTGCTGTGCCAATTTGGGCCCGATACGGGGGCATACTGAACTATGCCGCCAGCCGACCAGTTGGAGCCTTGGTACTAGCACAATCGACCTTGAGTGCATCTTTATTGCCTTGAGAAAAGTCTAGCCAAAAAAAGTGCATCTCTCTATCTTTTAAGTTAGCCATGAGATTTCAGCCACATTTGATGATGATGATCAGCCAAATGGGGAAGAGAGAGTGGATTAGGGATCTGAAGTCATCATTAAGAGGACTCCTCTGACTTATCCTTCGACAAATCCAGGTTTCTGACTTCTCTTCCAACAAATCTCTCTCTCTCTCTCTCTCTCTCTCTCACTTTGGGGTAAATCTTCTTCTCCCTCTCCTGCTCCTGCTCCTCCTTTTTCTTCCTCTCCTTCCTCTCTCTCCTTATTGTTGGAGTTGTTGCTATTGCTGCCCTGCTGCTGGTGCTGCTATTCCTTCCACTCCTTCCCTTTCCTACCGCTGCGGTTGCTGCTACTGCCACCCTACTGCCGGTCCTCCTCTTCCTCCTCTGCATCTTCTTCCTTCTTCTCCGCTGCCCTGCTACTGGAGCTTCTGCTACTACTGCCAGTGCTGCTGCTGCTCCTGTTCTTTTCTTTCTTTTTCTCCTTTTTCTTCTTCTTCTTCTTCTTCTTTTTATTCTTCATCCCCTTTCCTGCCACCAGAGCTCTTGCTACTATTGCCCTATCTCCGCTCTTCCTCCATCTGTGTCAGCTATTGCTGCAACTGCAGTTGCAGGTCTCCATTTATAACAGGAAGAGAAATAGCTGTTGCTATTTCTGCTCTTCCTCCAACCCCACCCCACCCCACCCCACCCTGCACGCACACGCACCCACCACTCCCCCCACTTTTCTTCTTCATTGCTTCATCAACGTGTGCACCTTGTGTTGCTTTTTGCACCTAGGCTTCAGGGGGCCTTGAAATTGATATATTTTTTTTATGTATATTGATATATTTGTGCCTTGCTTTGTCAAGGCATAAACGCTTTGGGGTCTTGGCACCTTTATGCATCTAGAGTCTTTCAAAACTTTGTACTTCAAGAGACCTTGGTATTATTACTTTTGTAAATATATTGGTATGTTTGCACCTTTCTTTGTAAGATGAGCACCTTGCTTTGTGCCTTGCTCCCAGACTCCCATATGCATTGGTGCCTTGGTGCACCTTGAGCCTTTGACATCTGTGTAATGTCCTAGATATACTTCTATATTTAATTCCAGTTCTCAACAATTGACACTAATTTCATGGCTGGTGTTTTTTCCTTGAACTGACAATTTTCCAGTTAATATCTAGCTAATTAGGACCTATATGAACACGGGTTAAATAGTAAAAGCCAATACTAGCTAGTTTGGTTTATGATTTAGAGGTTAACAAATGACCTAGCTAGTTAATTACCCGTGAATTAGGAAACTTTTTCAGATGACAATCCTTCTTGTAGACACAAGGAGTCATACCTGATATGCATTCCATATGAGAAATAATAATGGCCTTTATGCATCTCTGGGTCAATGGCCTCTATGCGCAACCTAAGATAACACTTTTAGGAAAACCACCACCAAAATTGTAATAGTGGCCCAAGCATCCATGTCAAAGATGAGGTTTCTACATTTCCAGATGCAACAGTTGCTTATCCCATTCCAGGGATAACTCCTAAAGGAGGATGACAACAAATAATCTTCTTTGCATGGGATAAGCTTGCGAATCTACCAGGCTGATCCTAATCTTGAACAAAGTCGACCTTAATAAGCCCTCTCACGGTCTCACCCATTTCTTCGATCAACATTGAAAGCTGTGAGTTAGACTCAACTGCATATCTTGTTCAGAGGAATTATCTCTTGATTTCCATTCTGACCAAAAAAGTTCAAAACTTGGATAAAATCCATTTTCAAATATTTGGCCTAAACAGAAAATCAAGTAGCTTATCCTCTTGTGCATTATACTTGGGACCGAAATCAAGTAGGTTATCCTCTTGTGCATTATACTTGGGACCGCCAAAAGAGTGATGCTGTGTTTTTACCTCTTGTGAAAGAAAGAACAGGAAGAGAGAACTCTTAACAATTTAGGGTGAGCTGCTAAGAAACTAATTTTAAAAATCCAGTTAAAAAGTGCCAAGGGACCTTGATCCAGGAGAAAAAAAAATGTCATCTTTTTTCTTTTTTTTTTTTTTGGGGAAATAGGAGAATCTTTCTCCACTTCTAGATAAAGTCTGGTTTGCTTAGTAATGCATGTAAATATTCCTTTGCTAGATGAGTCTTGCTCAGGTCAAGCAAAGTTTCAAACCCACCTGGTTAAGTTGCATTTTGAGTCGTAGAAAACTCATGTTGGAAGATTTTTCTCACATAGCAAGTTGGAGGTCTGATGCTGCTTTCCATTGCCAATTCTTAAAAAGATGAAAATTTTAATGGTTTATTGTATCCTTAAGTCCATTACTATGTAAGTTACATGACTGTCTCAGTTTTTGTGATGTTTTCAGTTGGCAACTGTTGACTGATGAAAACTCAAGATTCATAAGATCCTTACGGCCATCCATATGAACTTTTTCATTTATCAGCATTAGAATAAGTCAGGTGTTTCTAGGTTTATAGTGTCAAGTAACTCACATCGGTAGCAAATATAGCCTTTAAATAAGAAAGAATGGTGAATCAAGGACTTACCCCAAATTTTTAAGGCTTTCTGGATATAATCATGATGATATTCTGAACTAACCATGCAGAATCCTTCATGAGTTCAACATATTCTATCCTAATGATTTGTACATATATTTCTGTTTGCTCATCACCGAATCCCTATTAGGATGTTTACACATTGAAAGCTATTATTTTACACATTGAAAGCCATGCCTTCTATGCAGCTATGGTGTTCTGCATGTTGAGGTGTTAATCTTGATTGGGTACATTGAACTTTAATCATACTCTTTTGAAGTACTCACTTTTATTCTCTTCCAAATTCCTTTTGATGTAAAATATCAAACAGCAACTGAAACTTTTTAATGTGTTTGAGTGACAACTTTTGAATTCACCTTAATATTGTGCATCTCTGGACTACTATGCAGGTCCCATCTGATATATCCTCCCAAGATAAACTTTTCAGAGCTGAGGTATCTTTTAATTATTTTATGTGTGCGTGGTTATCTGTATATAGCATTTAATATCTTTATTTCTGCTTTGAATGGCACTCTATTTCTTCTGATATAGTGCTTAAGATTTCTTTGCTCTATGTGGGTGGTAAATAATTGTTGTCCATTTCATAATGCATGTCATTCAATTGCAACATTTGACTTCAAATTTATTTATCTCATGATTACTTGTGAGAGTCATTTGTGTAATAAACTGTACCATTACCTTTTTTTTAGAGTAAGCATCTCATAATCATCTGCATTCCATAAACCCATTTAATCAGATGGTCATTGGCTACATTACGTAGACCTTTTGGTTTAGCTTAAAGTAACCCACACATAACACTTAATCATGGTCATTGTTGTGATGTTTGGACATGGGTTTGCATGAAGCAATTAAATAGTAAAATGATCTGATGCTTAGACATGCCCCTGCAACCAACATTCATGCTAGAGTCCATGTAACTTGGGTCATTGATACTCAAAAGGTTTGAGATCTCATACAGGTACATCAAAAAAAATAAACTGAAACAATCCCAATCAAGTTAGAACTTTGATATTAGACAACAAAGTTTGTAACACTAAACTATGCATTTTTAAGGGTTTCTGTAAAGATGTAGATTAGTTGTTTCTGTGACTAAGTATAAGAAGTGATGAGCTCTTTAATTTCACAACCAAGTTGCTGGTCCACTTAAAACCTATTTATTGCTTTTGTGATAGACATGTTTATTATTCATATCTAAGGAATTTTGACCATTAGAATAAAACATCTCAATCGTTTAAATGGACCTTGTCTGAGCAAGAATTCCTGTAGCCACAAGAGTTCACATTGGCATTGTATGATATATTCTACAACTGTGCCAAGTAACTAAGTTTTCACCATAAAATGTTTATTAACTCTAGTTCACCTCTTCAAATGGATGGAATTTGTCAGATTACATTAGAGAATTCTTTAAATTATAGATGGATATTCCACCTATAAATAACATCTTCTTGAAGCTCCTGCTAGATATTTTAGGATATGAACCACGGGATATACGAGTGGCTTTCCAGGTGCACAAACAAAGTGATTGATGATGCTGTTGATTAATAATTTGGACATAGAATCACTTGATTGCCTTATTTATGCAACATTCTTTGGTCTTTCCTCTGGAAAATCCTATAATGATCTTATGATATTGATCAACCTTCCCTGATAATTGGGAGAAAAAACTAGTTCATCTTTAAAGCTTCTTGTATTGTAACATCCTTTTTATGTAATTTTAGTGTTAGTTAGCATCCTATGTTGAGTAGGACTGCTACTCGGATATTGTAATTCAGTTATATTCTGGTTTATAGAAGTCCTAAAGACAATAAGACTTAGTTTTGTTTAGCATTCTAATTTTAGGATTAGTATTTAGATATTATAATTCAGTATATTTTGGTTAATAGAAGTCCTAAAGACATTAAGATTTAGTTTGGAAAGCTTTATATGCATTTCTCTTTCAGGTTTCATTAGTAATCCAAATTTGTAATTTTAAAAAATATTTCAAGAAGTAATGTGGGTGAATAGTTAGTAATTATGGTCTGGCGAGATTCAAGTTAGGAAACATGGGGAACTGACTGAATTTATAAACAGAAGGACTTTGTGCAGCTGGAAAAGAAGCTTTCAATCTGTATTTTTCACAAAAGAAAAGAAAAGAAAGCTAACTACATTCATCTTTTGTTCTCCTCTATCTTTGTTTAAAGCTCTCTCTCTCTCTCTCTCTCACTTATGCATGCCTCCTTCCATACTGTCTTCCACCATTACATAATCTTGTGGTTTCTATATTTTGTTTAGCTTTGGTAGTTTTATTTGCCTTTCTTAATTATTGAAATTGGCATAATTTGTGAGCATCTTCCTACTAAAAAATTCCAACATCGGTTATTATAAAGTTGGCTTTGTTTTTTTTTTTTGTTTGTGAATTACAAGATGCTAAAATGCATCATCTTCATCAATGCCAACCATATTTTCTTGGTCATTCAAGACGGGCGACGCTCAATTTTTTTGACTCTTTTTCCTCCCAGTTTATGTAGTATTCTAGCAACTGGTTGTTACTCAGGATTTCAAGTGGACGTTTGCATTCTCCTGCTTTGCATTTTGATGTTGCTTTGCTGGGACCATCCAGCTTTGTTCGTCTTTTCCCAAAATATTCATGTAAAGATTTTCATAGGTTCTCATAAATAATGGTATGTACAGGTTAGATCTCTTTTGTTAGTTTTCGACATTCAGTCACTTGATGCTGTTTAAAATCCTCACTATAATAATAATAAAAAAATTTAAACATATGGTTATAAATTATAGAACCATGCCTGCAGCTAAAAGGTTTATCAGGTTATAACTCCAAGGAATAAAAAGATCAGTTCATGGAACTATATTGTAAATATAATAATTTGTAGGATCAGTGTTATCCAGAATAAAATAAGCATACAGAACAGTGAATGAAAACATTTAACAGGTAAAATATTTGAATCAATTATTTCAGACAATTCAATTTAAGCAGAAAAAAACAAGGTGTAAGGATACAAATGTCTACAAAATAGGTTAAGACATCAATTTTTTTTTTAAAGGGAATTGAAAAACAAGAATACAAGGAAAAAACAATGGTTAAGAGAAAAACAGAACCTTGTAATTATAATGTGAAAATAGAAACTAAAATAAGAATTGAATCACAAGTTATACATATTTATATACATGAGGTGGGGTTGTTGAGGAAAATGCTTCGAGATTCGGTTTATAATAAGCTAAGAACGAGGTCCAGGACGACGAACGAAATCCAACGAGCTCAAGAACAGCCCAAACGGAGTCCAGACGGAGGAGATACGCGCGAGAAAGCAGGCTGGGAGCAGCTGGTGCGGCCCACGGGCCGCCAGAGGGACCCACGGCCCGGTGCAGGCCGGCGGCTGCATGGGCTAGCCCAAGCGCGCACGGGTGTGTGGCCCAGTGTGGGTGCCTAGGCCTGTTTGTCCTTCGCGATCCACGATGGACCGTGCTCTATCGTGGTTCACGGGTCGCGCGTGGATCAGTGCGCGATCCGACGGCCCAGAGAGCCGTCGATCGTGATTAGATGGCCTGGATCACTTTTGGGTTTGATCAGGAGTTTAGGGGGCCTGATTGCGCGATCGGACGGCTCTGGTTCGAGCCAGTCATGATCGGACGGTCCAGAAGGATCCTAGGGTTTGATTTGAGTCCGATATCCTAGTAAAACACTGTTTTGGGATTTTTTGAGGTTATATAACTTTGATGATGAGCCGTTTGTTGCGTTGGGTAGCTGGTGACGTCTTGATCGTGCAGAGAGGCTTCAAGAGAGGTTTCAGAGAGCTTTTGTGAGGGTTTTGGGACTTCTTGTTGAGAGATTTTTGTACAAGGGTTGAGTGGTGAGTTTCTCTTGTATTTATTTGATTTTCTCTCTCATAGTGAAGCTTGCACGTCCCGTGGAGGTAGACTTGAGGTCAATCCATGTTATCTTGATTTGTTTATGGTATTTTTTTTTCTTCCTCCCCCAACAAATAGTATCAGAGCACAATAATTGGTATCAAAGCCTGATTATCATGGACAAGTGGTACCAGATGATTCAGACAAAGGTGGTGTTGATCGAGATTGGAGATGGAGAAGATAAATACAATCAAGATGGAGATCAATCGATTCGATGAAAAGAGTAATTTCTCTTTGTGGCAACCGAGGGTGAAGGACATGCTCATCGAACATGGGTTGATCGACGCTCTCTTATACGAGAAGCCGGACACCATAGAGGAGACGACCTGTGAGCGGCTACAGATATAGATGATAAGTATCATTCACTTGTACCTGGCGGATGAGGTGGTGATTCATGTACTTGGCAAGATTTTTCTGATGGTGCTGTGGTTGAAGCTCGAAGAGTTGTACATGGTGAAGTCCCTCACCAACACTCTTCCTCTGAAGGCAGTTCTATCAATTGCGAATGGACAAGGGACAACGTATAGGAGTATCTCAGCCACTTTCAAAAGATTCTCACTGATCTTCTCAGTGTAGGTGAGAAGGTTGAGGAGAAGATCAGAATGTTGGTCTGACTAGCGTCGCTTCTCCCTTCGTATGCGGAAGAGCACCATCAAGATGGACAAGATCACTGCGGCGATTTTTCAGAACGAGGTTCTCAGGCGGGAGAACCAGGCTTCGAGTTCAGATGGCGGCAGCTCAGCTTTGACGGTTTCTGGAGCAGGTGGAAATAGACAGAGCGGCAGAGGATTGCGAGGAGGATGATTTAGATCTAAGACAAGGGACTCCAGCAAGATCAGGTGCTACTGATGTGATGAGTTAGGACATCGTATCAGAGATTGCTTTTAACTCAAGGATCGGATAGGGGCTACTACGGTGACGGCTTGTAGTGAGTCAGAGAATGATGTCCTAGTGATATCTGATGAGGTATCTACTTTCCAGCAGTGGATTTTAGATTCTGCATGCACCCATCATGTATGTTGCAGAAAGGAGCTGTTTGACTCCCTGAAGAGCAGTGAGGGTACCATTCATCTGTCGGATGGATCGAGCTGTGCAATCAGGGGCACTGAGATGGTCAACTGGAGGATACATGATGGTGATTGGGGGAGGTCCGATATATATCCAATTTCAGATGGAATCTTATCTCACTGAGCAGATTGGATTCAAACGGCTACAGGTAGGTAGTTGATGATAGAATCCTGAAAGTTATGTGCAGCGATAGGATGATATTGGGGGGCAAGAAGAGGATGAGAGGATATTACTACCTGGCAGGGAGCCCAGTTTGAGGTGGAGCTTCAGGAGACGGAGAGTCTAGTGCGAAGTGAAGCTCTAGGTGGTGGATTGGACACAAGATGTGAGACTTGGGAGGACGAGAAGCGACGTCGCATAGTGAAGTTCCTATTGTCGCAGGAGATTTCTCCTAGCAGGTCTTTGGTTAGAGTGGACAGCTCATGATGGAGGTGGAATCGAGCGGCCTAGCTCGACTCTCACTAGAGCTATCAATTTGGGTTGGACCCGTCAGGTTGGCCCGTCCCGCCATATAAATAGGGTAGATTGGGTTCATGTTTTAGCAACCCGTTTAAAAGCGGGTTAAATGATCCACTCCGTTTGGGTTGGCGGATCGGGGTGGGTTGGGGCGGGCTGGCCTTCTTTTTTTTTTTTTGAAAGCAAAGGAGGGCCCAGGTCGCCTCTCCTCACACCTTTTATGTGCTTCCTTTGATCTCTCTGTCTCTCTTGCCCCATCCTGTGGTGTCCTTGTCTTTCGTCCCAGGGAGGGATTTGGTTCTCGATCGCGTTGGAGTTGGGTATGTAGAGGAAGTGTAGGGGAAGGAGCTCGATGGTGTAGAAAATGGTGTTTTTTTGAGGTTTGTTAAGGATTTTGAGGGATTTGAGATTGGTTTAAAGCGAAGTTTGAGGTTGGGGTGGTGGTGTGGGGGATCGAGGGAGATTTGTTTTTGAGGCTGTGATTTGGGGATTGTTAGTGGTCTGCTTATTGGATTTGGGACATTCCATGTTTGGAGGTGGGAATTCAAGGGGTATGGCGAGAGATAGAATCTCTTGATGGGAAACCATGGGATTTGGTGTTTGGAGAGGGAAAGGAGGGAACTTGGAGGTAAAAAGGTCGGTTTATAGCATCATCTGGGTGATTCCAGCGGCCTAATTGTCCTGAAATTGGAGAGTCGCGAGGTCTGTGGTCGGAGTTGGAGTTTTTGGAGGAATTTTGTGGGTTGTCTTCGTCGGCGTTGCCTTTTTGGTACTCTGCTTTCGTCGGCATTGCCTTTCCGAAGGAATTTTGCGATTTTGTTGAGAGGAATTCTGCGATCTGTCTTCGTCGGCTGCCATTGTCACCAGGGTTTTTTTTTTTTTTTTTTGAAAATTTGGTGGGTTGGCCCATTTAACCCATAGGCTGCAGCCCATGACGGATCGGGCTGGGCTGGGGTTTTTTCAACCTGCCAGTTAAATGGGCTAGCCTGTCCTGCCTTATTTAGAGGCAGATTGTGGCGGGTCAGGGTGGGCCGGCCCGTCTTGATAGTTCTAACTCCCACATTTGCCCATCTATGAGACAACAGGCGTGCCCCAAGGTGTTGGGGCGAGACAGGTCACAAGCTCTCAAAGACAGGTGGAGACCGAATATCGAGTCAAGGTGGAGATTATTGAGAAAAATATCTCAAAATTCAGTCCACAATAAGCCAAGAATGAGGTTCAGGATGACGAATGGAATCCAACGAGCCCAAAAATAGTCCAAACGGAGTCCAGACGGAGGAGATACGCGTAAGAAAGCAGGTCGAGAGCAGCTGGTACGGCCCATGGGCCGCCAGAAGGATCCACGGGCCGACGCAGGCCGGCGGCTGCACGGGCCAGTCGAGGTGCGTGCGAGCCGGCTGCGGGCGTGCAGCCCTGGTCCAGTGCGGGCGCCCAATCCTGTTTATCCTTCGTGGTCCATGGTGGATTGCACTCTGTCGTGGCTCGCAGGCTATGTGTGGATCGGTGCATGATCCGATGGCCTAGAGAGCCGTCGGTCGCGATCAGACGGCTCAGATCACTTCCTGGTTTGATCAGGAGTTAAGGGGGCTTGATTGCGCAATCGAACGGCTCTGGTTCGAACTGGTCACGATCGGATGGTATAGAAGGGTTCTAGGATTTGATTTGAGCCCGATATCCTAGTGAAACACTGTTTTGGGATTTTTGGAGGCTATATAACTCCGATTGACGAGCCGTTTGTTGCATTGGATAGCTAGTGACGTCCTGATCGTGTAGAGAGGCTTCAGGAGAGGTTTCAGAGAGCTTTTGTGAGGGTTTTAGGGCTTCTTATTGAGAGATCTTTGTACAAGAGTTGAGTGGTGAGTTCTTCTTGTATTTGTTTGATTTTCTTTCTCTCATAGTGAAGCTTGCACGCCCCGTGGAGGTAGGCTTGAGACCAATCTACATTACCTTGATTTGTTTGTGATATTTTTCTCTCTTTCTTCTTTTTTCCTCCCCCAACAAGTGGTATCAGAGCACAATAGGGGTGGGGTGGGTTGGCACTAGGGGCAAGTAATATTATTTGAAAAAGTTAAGCTAGTGCAAAAGGAAAAAGAAAAAAGAAATAACTGACAACCAAATAATTGCTTGTCTGACTTGAAATTATAATAACTAAGAGTTGAGTAATCTTTCTCTCCCTCTCCTGTTCTTCTAATATGAGAAAAAGAAAGAGAAAAAGATAGCCACTTCCGGATGAATGCAAATAACAGAAAACAGAAAAAAAAAAGAAGAAAATCGTAGAAATAATAATCTACCATCCATTGGGCTGTTAAGAATATCTCTTCTTCTGAGACGACGTCTTCTCAATGCGGTGGAAAACTGAGGGGAAGGGACCAAAACTGTGGAAAAAGGGGAGAATTAAAAGAATGAAAAATCTTGCACTAGGCTCTTTACTTGATAAATTGAGCTGTTGGGACCTTGAAAAGGCCTTTCTTCTTCTCTCACGAATGTTTTCTAAGGTCTGGAAAGCTTCGAGTCCCTTTCTGTCTTCCTCGTTGGTCTTATTGAGGTAAGGTTGTCATCTGTTGTTGGAGACTTGGAGGATTTCACACAAGATTTCTCTTGTTATTTCGAGGCATGGAGTAGCGTGGATAAATCTTCACAACAGAAATTCCACAGTTGTAGGAGAAAATCTTTGGCGCAGATGGGTTACAAATACAAATTATGATATGATTCCTTGCTATTGCCATCCAGAATAACTACTACTAGTCTAGGATTTTGCTGAAGGCCCCCCAGGTTGCCTATGGGGAGAAATAAAAGAAGAGAAAGTGTTAAAAAGGAGTGGCCAAAGGGAAGATGGAGGAGGCATGTTTGGCATGACCAAAGAAATCAAATATAATAAAGGAATGAAAAGAACAAAAATAAACAAGTTATGCATCTAATTTGGTTTGACTAATCAGCTTTCTATGCTCCTTTTTGTTCTCATTTGTGTAAAAGTGATCCAAAACCATTTGGGTTTTGCTTCAAAATGATGAACTTAAGGGGATTAAACTAGGGTTTGTGTCAGGAAGTCACCTTACTGTCCTGTTACAAAAGTGGAACGGTGCACATTGTTTTTAGCAAGTGTATAAATCATAAGCATCAGGACTTACTCCTTTGGGGAATTTTAAGAGAAAAATGAGTCCTATGTAAATGAATCTAGGGTTTACGTGGTGATTGATAAAGATACGTTCAAAATTTTGGATCTTTAAAATGAAACTATAGAAAAAAGATGCATGCTGTGAAGAAAATTAACATAGAATGTGCTAGAAGATGATCTAAGAATATCATGGCATAAGTTCAAGAAAACTGCGGAGAAGCAAAGGAGTATTATAACTCATAAGTGAAAGAAGGAGATAAGAGAGAGAATTGAAGAGAATGGCATGGGCAGTCTAAGCTTGCTTTCTATCGGCCAGCCTATAGAGACCGGTCTTTGCATGACTTCTTTTACATGTCATATGGGGCGCCAAATAAGCAAGTAATCTAAGCATGGATGCCTAGAAACCTTTCCTATAATGCCAAGATTTGGATTCGCAAGGAACCCCATATAAAACACACCTTAACTGTGAAAGTCAAATCTTCAATATGTGAGGACTTTCAGACCCCAATCAAATAAATACCAAAAGTAGAACCGATAAACACTATTCATATCCGAAACGCAACGCTAAAACCAGCAATATGATTGCCTCTGCTAAAGATGCAAAAAATACAATAAATCTAAAGGGAACCAGTTTTCTTCGTTACCTGTAGTGATCAAATATGTAGTGACCATGAAGCATCTTGCTCTATCAGAGTGTGTACTTAGTAGGGAAAGACTAAGATCATTTAGTTTGAAAAACCAAAGCTACCTCTATAAGGATTATTCACCTAACACAGAATCTCCTCATGTCCAACTTGTGATGTTGATGACTTTTCATCTTGCTCTATCAGAGTGTGTACTTAGTAGGGAAAGACTAAGATCATTTAGTTTGAAAAACCAAAGCTACCTCCATAAGGATTATTCACCTAACACAGAATCTCCTTATGTGCAACTTGTGATGTTGATGACTTTTCATTTGCTGGAAGCTTATTTTACCAAATAGCTGTCACAGTGACAGCAGAGGACACCCTAAAAATGTTGTAATCACTCCATACACAACTTCATTGCGCACGTGCTTTGGTTTGTGACTGCAGGAGAATGGAAGTGGATTTGATCTTGGTTCATCTTCTAGAATTTATAGTTCTAACCTTTCCAACGGTCACCAACATGGTCAGCTGATTCCATCCACCAGTGATGAGGAATTCGTTGATTATTCATTTGACAGCTTATCAGGCATACCATACAGCACGGAAGATGAAGAAAGGGTAAGTTGGTTAGCTATGATCCAATGTTTAAGCTCTTAGTACCAAAATTTCTAGCTGCATTGCATAACGGTACTATTTGATGACTAGTCCATGTAATAATGTGTTTTTTAGCGCATAGGGATCTCTTTGAGGGGTGTGGGGGAGGTGGGCCTGTGGGACAAGGGAGTACCCGCTGGGTGCTGCTGGTCTGGATCAGGCATCCAAACACCTGATCTGGTCCACAGTGGGCTTTTCCCCAAATTCTCCACTATTCTGGTGGGTTTCAGCCAGTCCAGCCCTATCCAGGCAGGCTTTATTTGGGCACTCTTGGATGGGCCACAGCCAGAAACTAAATCTTCCAGACTTCTCTGAAGAGTTCAGAGCCCTTTCATTGCATATAAATCATAATCAGCAAACTAGTGTATTTTCCACCTAATGTTCATCCGAGGGTAGTCCAAATTACTGAAGTGTTTCAACAGTCAATGCTTGCAGGTTCTGGAGGGGTAGTTTTAGTGTTAAACCAACTCATGACAGTGAGACTGAGACACTCAGACTAAAATCTGAGCTGATGAGGTTGAAAGAGGGGGTGTGGGGCACGCGCGTATGGGATGTGGGGGTGGGGAGAGACTTGATGACTCTTGTTCTTATTGAAAAAGGAAGTTGCTTCATTTTTTCTTTTGCTTGGGATGCAGATGTTCATGGAAGCAATCATAGAATCCCTGAAGGACCTGGAGATGAGGCAGCCTCAAGATCTTCCATCCAATTTAGGGACTGCAACATCTATGTCATCCGATGCCATGGGTGCTATGATTGCAGACTGTAGTGGGCCATCAGAGACAGTAAGGACCTCCATGCTGGAAAGCAATGAAGATGCTACAAAAGCTTGCACTGCAGGGTCTAATGGGGCATCAGAGGCTGGAGGAACCACAAAAGCTTGCACTGCAGGGTCTAATGGGGCATCAGAGGCTGTAGGAAGCTCCATACTACCAAGTGCCAATTTGGACTCAACTGTGGACCCTGCACTGAACAATGAAGGATCGCATATTATGGAACCTATGGAACCAACAAGTGCCAAGAGCTCCTCAAGTAGTGATTGTGTGTCTAGTGCTCCTTGTACTTCAACGGATGGTAGCAGCAAAATACAGGATGCTGACGTGGAAGCTGGCACACGAGCAACATTGATAGTACAGAAGAACCCAGCAAGCCACATCATGGATGGATTGGCACACCGTTGGGGTCTGAAGTTCCTCAGGAGTAACCGATGAGACGATGATACTGCGGGTTACCAAATTACTGCTTGTATAATGTAGTGTTGCATAGTTTTTGATTTTTTGGCAGGAGATAACTTTTCTTTTGCCCCTTTTTGGTTGCACAGTTTATTTATTATTTGTAAAGTGAAGAATGGAAACCAAGTGTGTAACTACTTTAAGCAATGATTCTCTAACGTCTGTGAATATGAACTAGGGATTTCTCCAAACCACCACTTCCACGCCACAGCTCTTGACTCCAAGTAAAATTTAAGATATACCTAGAGCTTGGTTTTTTAATTTGCAAGGGGCTCGTTCAACAGTGACATTCTTTAATCCGTCTCCAGTTATCTTGCAAACCAAGGTGAAGTGAACCATGTACTAACAGAACATATCAGGTCTGGTACTGTTTCAAGTGATGGCAACTTTTTGCTTAGGTTGAATGTAGAAATATCTTTTTAACCATTTCCCCTCTAGCCGGAAGGAATGTCTTCCAAGCTCACTTGCACCAATTGTTTAGTGCCATGTAATTATGGGCTACAATATCCATAGGCTTCTATGGGAAATTCATCACCCGGAAATTTATGGGTTTCAGTTTCTCTTCTTTTCTTCTCTCTCTCTCTCTCTCTCTCTCTCTCTTTCTGCTAAAATTTTTAGCCTGTTCGTAGGTCTATCTCCTTGGTTACATTTTATATATGACAGGTGACAAAACACTGTGTTGTCTATTTTTGTGCGGACGTTATATCCCATCGTTAAAGCTGCTGCTGATTACTCGAACATAATTTTATCCGGCTCAACATTGAAGATCACTTGCACCATGAATTGCTCTAATCATTGCGTATTTGGTCTTGTATCTCTACACGTCGAACATGGTCTTGCCTGCTACAATCAGACCGTATTGTCCTTTAAACTAATTCATGACACCAACATGGTTACTAGCAAATCCATGTTTGGACTGATAATTCTAAACCAGGATTCCCAGCTCAGCTTTCCAGGGATTGCCCGTTCTGCTTGAGTACGCTAAGGTTGCTAAATGGCTATGAATGAAAGATTGGACTCTAGTAAATTTCTATTCTTTTGCATGTTCAGGTTGAAAACCCATAGATGATTCTAGAATGTAGCAGCGAAAATATGCTTTTCGATTTTTTGTGATATAGGAAACAATCACCAATGTATTATGCTTTAAGTTTTCCAAGTTTTCTTTGATATGTTTGAATGAGGGTAGATCCTATGTCTCTCACCCTTGGGTATAGGACTGTTGGTGAATGATTGCTTTTCTTCATTCTTTTGAGCTGATTCATATTTATCGAGAAGCAAATAGTATAGTTAATTGGATTGCAACTTAGACATCACTATGGCTCCTTCCCATCTCTTAAACTTCTTATACGCAAATTCTAAAGGTTGTATTTATTCAAGGATTGGATACTGTATCTAGCTTACCAAAAACAAAATAGGGTAGTTACTCGATTTGTTAGTCTTGTTGCTCGAAGAGAGTTGTGGATTTGCAATTTCTAGGAACAATGAAATGGAGAACAAAGTAAACTTGATCAATAGGGAAATAATTTTAGAAGAGCTGAAATGATTCATTTCAGCAGTTGATCCACCAAAGTCTAAAAGTGGATATGTTGGTTATATTATAAGCAATCATGAAGTCACAAGTGTTTTTCAGTCGTGGAGAGCTTTGGGAGAACTTGATGCACAATCTAAAGCCAAAGAGATGTCATCTTTGCTTAATTTGAATAGATGTGTCAGAGGAATAAACTGATAATATATAATTAAAAGAGAGTAAATACATTAAAATAAAAATGAATTTGGCGTGTGTATATGGGATGTATTTAGTAGCTTTTCTTTTTCTTTCTTTATTTTTTTTCCAAATTATCAAAAGAAAGAAAAGAAGGATATTGGTAAGAATAATATATTGGAAGCAAAAAAAGAGGGGGTTAGAAAGGAATTAGCAAAGTACTCTCGAAACAAGTGGAATCACACAGTCCAAAGCCAAGTAAAATTGCTTCTACAGTGATTACTCTCAAGCATTTATAGATAGAACCAAAAATGGGAAGACAATTGATCTGTTTGAACTTGCTTTATCGCTTTCTAAAGGAAGATCCTATTATTTCCTTTGCCTGGAGGCTCTAGCAAATGACAATAAGAGTAAGTCGATCCCATGCAAGTATAAACTATATTTGATTTTTCATTTTTTGTTCTCAAAAGAATCTAGAGAACAAGGATGGTAGATGACATTTAAATCCAAGAATGGATTTCAACTGCATATAAACATTATCTGCGAAACAACAATGATGAAGCAAGCAATTAATATATTATAAAGAGTTTGTTGCAAAAGAGGTCTCTATTGTTAATATTACAACCTTCTTTTTCTTGAATTTCCATAGTATGGAGATAATTTTTGATAGTTAACTACATAAAACTCATATTTTCTAGGAGTAGCAACTTTGGAATGCATTGAAAGAACATAAACTTCTGTTTAGAAATAGATAGAATGATTTATCTATATAAAACCATGAAAATCTAAATTTCTCTAAAGGTAGGCTTGGACTAGTGCTAGACCATTTAATCATTCTTTTGTTTTCCCTTTTTTCCTTGAGAGAGAGGGGGGAAAGAGAATGGGAGGAAGACCCACTTGCATTAAAATTATGTAGGTCAAGAGTTTTGCAGATGTATCAACCAAAAACCAAACTTAGAACCTCCCATTCCTAAGTAAGTAGGTATGAAAACCATGACAAGCTAAAGGGATAACTTAAAAAATTGGATTCAAAATAAATAAATGCAAAATAGGGAAAAAGAAGCAAAAGGAAATAGAATGCATTAGTGCAGTGAAGGATACTCTCCTTTAAGGTAAAAAGTGCTGTTTACCAAAAAAAGAAAAGGTAAAAAGTGCAAGAAAAAATGACAGGACATCCAAATTAGAGATTTATCTGCCACCTCAGAACATATACAAACTAGCATTCAATAGATCTTGATGCTTAGATTTAGTATAGCATCGTATCATTTTATTAAAGATACCTATTGTTGCTTCTACTTGATGCAAATGTTAAAAACCAGTAAATATATAATTTTACATTTCAAATATTTGTAATAATGCAAGTTATGATCAACATTGCAGATCTACCATTTGCATGCCTCATCATTAGTTTTCAAATCATTAGTCTTTTTGCTTGATGTTTAGAGTTTAGTGTATACTCTTTTATGGGAATCAGAGTGTAATAATCAGAGGTTAGCTGCATCTAGAAATAGGTGCTTTGGGTTGTTGCATCGGCCATACGTTGATCGGCTAGACTCAAGGGAGAAATAATATGTTTGTGTTTGTTTATCTATATAAACATATATGTGGTTGAGTTATATAGGTGCTTTGGGTTGTTGCATCGGCCATACGTTGATCGGCTAGACTCAAGGGAGAAATAATATGTTTGTGTTTGTTTATCTATATAAACATATATGTGGTTGAGTTATATATATATATGTTTGTGTTTGTTTATCTATATAAACATATATGTGGTTGAGTTATATATATATATATATATATTTGTGTTTGTTTATCTATATAAACATATATGTGGTTGAGTTATATAGGTGCTTTGGGTTGTTGCATCGGCCATACGTTGATCGGCTAGACTCAAGGGAGAAATAATATGTTTGTGTTTGTTTATCTATATAAACATATATATGGTTGAGTTATATATATATATATATATATATATATATATATATATATATATATATATATATTGATAAAAGCGGATCATTCATACAATTTTTGTATGAATACATGTAAAAAAGTCTGAAAAAAATATCCCTCAAAGGCCGAGGGATCAAACTCAAATCCTATCAAAGAGTATCTCCGTAATGCTCTGCTACATATAATGCCATCTAATCTGCTGCTGTGTTTGCTTTTCGAAAGATGTGCCTGATGGTTAGAGCTGTATACCCAATCAACAAAACCGCAATATTTTGAAGGAGGTGAATAGCACCTCCCCTCACGCACCTTCGAATCCAAGTCACCACCATCAGTCATCCTTGATGATCAAATGGTCAACTCACAGGATCCACCACACATAGGTAATCCAAGCCCAAGCCACTGAGACCATAGGCTTGAAGAGATGGTTGCCCCCAGCTACAACAAAATTGGATTCAGGACCGCAGATCACAAAACCAGCACCTTTGCTCCTGCCCCTGATACTATCATCAAAGTTGACCTTAAGGTACATCGGAGGAGGGGGTTCTCAGGAAATAAAAACCCGATAGGGCACTGCAGGAGCAATGTAAGAGTCTCAGATCTCAGATGATCTCAAGATCACATCAATGATTTCCACTGTCAAGGAGAGAGCTCACTCGAAGATAAATCTGGTCGGAGATCTCCTAAACTCAAACACTAGACTATTCTGTGACAGCTAAATATGGTAAGCAATATAGGCCACATGGATATCAGCCTCCCTAGCTGCAATAGCCTCCACAAAGCTCCGTAAGAAATCAAGAAAGGCCTAAGTCAGAGCCTTAGTCTGGAAAAGGAAGGCATATATATCTGCAAGATGCCAAATCTGTCTAGCTCTTGAACACAAGAACAAAACATGCTCCACAGTCTCCTCCTCATATCCACTGGATGGGCAAGGTGGCGGCAAAACCATTCCTCTACCCCTCAAGATAGATCTAGCTGGAAGCCTACCCTAGGCAACCTTCCAAAAGAAGAGATATACTCTTGGATGCACTCCGGTCCTCCAAATCCAGTCGATATCCTGATCTTTGGTAGGTTTCCTCTAGTAGATCTAGTACAAGTCCCTCGCCACCACTCTTGGAGTGCACAAGGATCAAATCCTGATATCCCGGCTACTATTGAGTGGGAGCACCAAGGACTACATGTGCTTCGCCAAGGGCATCCTAAAAAACTAGGACACCATATTCGATCCTTTGCCATCTGGTTGGATGCGCTCTGAGACCCTCGCTAACTCACCCACCTCGGTACTAATCAAGGTTGGCCATCGACACATCAGCAAGTCAGCAATTCATTGGTCCCCTAATAGGTTCACTGATTGACCATACCCCACAAGCCATCTTGTCAGAGGAATCACATTAGGGGCATGGGCACACACCTTCCTCCACAAATAAGAGCAACTTCTCCTTAGCTGAATCTCATCGTCCCCAGGCCAAGCTCCATACCTAGCCCTCATCATCATGCTTTGCAAGCAATCTAGGTCCAAGAGGAATCTAGCCGCATGGCAAGCGATCATGGTTTTACACATACTGATCAAGGACTAGATGCCAAGACCACCTTCTGACAATGGCTTGCACACAACATCCCATGCTATCAGGTGCACTCCATGCCCTCCAGTATGTGAACTCCAAAGAAAACTCCTAAAGAGCTGCTCAAACTTTGATAGCAAGGTTTTATGCAGGATCATGTTGGAGAGAAGATAAATAGGGATAGAAGTAAGAACTGATCTCACCAAGATGACTCTATCTATCATAGAAAGCACTCTAGCTTGCCAACTCTCCAAGCACTTTCGGATAGTTTGCTCCATATCACTACAATCCATCCTCCTTAACCTACACCCCATCATAGGGATACCCAAGTACTGTAATATCTCGCTATGCTCCGTGACCACCAGAATGCCCCTGATGGAGAGCCATAAGTGGGAAGATGTCCTCGAGTTGAAGTAAACCGCAGACTTGAAGAGATTCACCTTCTAGCCCAAGATGAGGCAGTACTCCTCTAAGATCCTTCTATATCCAATGGCATTCCAAAGCTATTGTCCAGCTATACAACCCAAGAGGGGGGGGGGGGTGAATTAGGTTTTTAAAAAATTTAACGTTAATTTAGAACTATGAGGATTAAATAACAATGAGCAGAATATATGTAGAGAGTGATTTAAGCAAGGTGTAGAAATTAGATGCAAGAATGCAAATAGATAAAAAAATTTAGAAAGAGAGCAAGTAAGCACAATACAAATAAGTAAGATTTATAGTGGTTCGATGCCAACCTTGCACCTACATCCACTCCCCAAGCTCCTACTTAGAAATTCAAATCCATTAAACCATATTCAACAAGAATACAATATCGGTACCTCCGACTCTAGCTATCCAAGCTAGAACACTTATTTTTCGGGTACAAGCCAATCTAATACAATTCGATTCAAGGTTCGGACCAACCTTTTCAAGTTTTGAAATCCTTCCAAAACTAAAGATCGAGACAAAATAGAGTATGAGAGTTAATCACACAAAAATATAAATTTAGCTCCTTTAATGAGCAAATAAAACTTTAAATGCACTTTACACAATAAGAAGGAAGCTTTTCTGATTTTTTTTAAGATGGTTGAAGACTTGAATGAGCTCTTGAGGGGTTGGTGAATTTGAAATGAAAGCTTCTTTAACTTCAAGAGGGCTCTTTGCTTAGGGTTGAAATGAATACTTAAAAAACCTTCTTTATTCTCTCCTTTAAGTGCCTTTTATAACTTCAAATGATGGTGGAGAGTAATCTGGATAGATTTAGAGCCATTGGAGATCATTAAATGAGCATTAAATGCAGCCAAAACGAGCTAAAAACTAGCCATTGTGGAGTTTTTCCGTCACAGGGGTCGACTCATGGGATCGACTTCTGTGGCACAGAACAGAAAATAACTGTTCTGTAATTTTGACGTACACAGCAGCACAGGTCGACTCATAGGGTCAACTCATGCACAGGGATCGACTCAATTGGGTGTGCCAGCCAAAAAATCAGCATGCTGTTCAGCCCCTTTTGATATGAGTCGACTCAATTTTATAAACATGATTTTCTTTCAAAATACACATCAAAAAATTTTGAAATTACCTCTAATAGATCACAAATCTTCTGTTCTTGCTCTTGAGGCTTTCGAGTTAGGATTTGATGAAATTATGATTTTGCCCCTAAAAAATAATAATTTTTTTTTCAAGTCAAAATTATTAGTAACCCTCTCAAATACTTTGTAATCATCAAAATTAATTCAAGGAGCAATAATCTCTCCCTTTTTGACGATGACAAAATACTTGAGCAAAAGTAGAGTATAACATATATAAAGCATTGAACATGAATTTCAAATTTATGAAGATGTATCACTTAAACATCATAGCCAGTTATTTGAATGAAATGTATCATGAGTAATTTAAAGATCAATTTAAAATTTGCTTATAAGATCATTTGCTTTGAAGATTAAATTGAAAATTGCTGATAATTTTGGTTCTTTGACACATTTACTTTGATAATTTTACTTATTGCTCTCGATTCTATTTCTCTATTGCTTATTGCTCGATCTCGATTTTTGATTCTCTACTCTTCCTTTTTGATAGGATCAATTAAGATCTTAAGAAATTTTGAAGAGAGAGAAAAAAAGATAACATAAAGGATATATTTTTTCTACTCTCCCTTTTTGATACCATATTTTATTTCTTTACTCCTCCTCTTTGGTTGTTTATTTCTCTACTCTCCCTCATTATAGCAATCATAAAGGACATATCAATTTGCTCATATAGAAGATATTGCTATTCATAATATTTCATAGCATAAATATGAGTTATTTTTCATATCTCATAATTAAGACAATTCAATTGATCCCAATCATAAACATTCATTGAAATTCAAAGCATATAAATATATATATATCCAAAATGTGACTGAATACAGAGGTGTCCTAATACATATGAGTCAACTCAAAATATAAAAGTCATAGATAACAACTATCCAAGAGTCAATCAGCCAACAAATACAAAGGCCATAAGATAGATTTTAGACATAATAGACTAACTATTCTAGATCTAATATA
The DNA here is from genome assembly GCF_000442705.2 of Elaeis guineensis. Taxonomy (NCBI): domain Eukaryota; kingdom Viridiplantae; phylum Streptophyta; class Magnoliopsida; order Arecales; family Arecaceae; genus Elaeis; species Elaeis guineensis. The sequence continues at coordinate 19,172,608 of NC_025999.2, forward strand.
TATCATGGCTGGAGACGTCAGAATCAGAAGAGTCAGAGATATGATGAGGAGATATAGGATCAAATCCACGGGCACGACCTCGACCACGTCTACTTCGGCCATGGGTGGAAGTATCGGCACGAGTAGAGGGGCGAGAAAGTCCTAAAATCGGGGAAGATATGGACTGTGCTAGAAGAGAAAGTCTGATGGTGTCCAGAAGATCCAAAGCTCTCAACACAGACTGCATCAGGATACCAAACTGAGTAGAGACAGCCTCACTGGAGTCCCTGATCCCTCTTCTCAAAAAGTCAAATCTATCCTCCAAAACTCTCTGAAGTCTAGCCACCTCTGCAGACAGGTTGGAGACCTCTGTGAAGTTCTCATATGGCTGGAGATGGACTAAGGCTAATACTTGCCTCTACAAATCTAGAACTCTACCCATCAGTCTTAGAACACATCCCTCAAGCTCCTCAAGTCATACGGACTGAGCTGTGAGCTTCTAAAAAATAGTAGAGATATGAGGGATCAAAGTCTGGTCTGAGTCATCTTGAGATGTCGACCTCTGAGCAAAGATTGAGATGGCAAACTGCTGAGATAAAATAGAGGCAACACGCTGGGACATCAGCTCAATCTGATCATCTGTGCGTCTGAACTCTGAAGGATGTACCTTACTTTCTGACTGTGGAATTGAAGCATGCCTCCTCACTGACACTGAGGGACCAGCCTCGTGATCAGACATGAACTGAATATCAGGAGATGCTCTGTGATCACGAGGAGGTGAAGACAGTCTCTCCTCCTCTGCTCTCCCTCAACACCCTTTGACCAACCGCCATCAGTCTTTGAAAAATCCATGCGGTGCAGTGTGTGACGGTTGATGGTGTCAGAATGAGATAATCTGGCAACTGTCTCCCCCTCAAAACTAACTCCGAACCTCCTAAAAATCAGGGTGAATGCCATACCAAAAGGCAAGTGAGTCTTAGACCTATTTAGGGTCTCTTTCATGGTCTCAATCATCAGAATAGGAAGGTTCAAGGGGGTCTCGGTGATCACATGGTACATGATGCATATATCCCTACCAGATAAGAGATCATGCCTACCACTCCTAGGGATAAAGAGCTTGGTCACCATGTGATGCAAAAGCCTCATTTCCACTGAAAGTATCTTGGCTCTAATCTATTTAAACTTCCAGTAAAAGTTCTTCCAAGATAACATTAATTACTTCTTCTTTGATTGGGAGCTCCATATTAGTATAGCCTTCACAAGGCAAGTGCAGGATTTGTCCCAAATGCAATGGATCAAAAATAATATCAACACCTTTTACTGTAGATTTTACTGTTCCATTGAAGTAACTTAAGTTCAAATAAAATTCTTTGACAAAATCAACATAAGTATTTTCTTTCAATAGACAATAAAACTTCCATCCTTGATTTTTAATCTTTAATCCAATAGAGAACCCTTCTTTTTCAAAAAACTTGAAATCTATATTCTTTCCGGATTCTACTTTTCGATCAGAGAGAGATACCTTGCTTGGATTGATTAGGGACTGTGTAGAAGCTGAAGCAGGACTTGAAACTAGGATTGGAGCAGGAGAGGGCTCAGCTGCCATTCTTTTTCTGTGCACACTCTCTTCCAACCCACAAATAGATTTTTTTCTTTGCGGTAGCTTCATTTTGGGAGCCATTTGGATAAAAGAGACTTGTAAGGAGCTTAGGAGACTAAATGAGAGGTAGAGAGGAAAGGATTTTAGAAGAAAAAGCAAAAATTTTGGGGAGATAAATCATCGATTTGGAGAAGAGGGATTGAATCTAGGGCAAGCTCGAACCACCCAAATGAGGAAGAAAGAGGAGAGGAAGTTGGTTCCTTAATGGGCGATTTGAAGGGTGAAGATTGGTGGGAAGAGGGATTTTGAGAAAAACCTTCGGTTTAAGAGAGAAGAGAGGGAGAGCTTTCATTCGATAGGAGAAAGAAGAAGAAGAGTAAGAGTCGGCTCAACAAAAATTTTTCAATAAAAAGAGAGCGCTCGAAGGGTTTTGTCAAAATTTATAAGTTTACCCTAGGGTCAACCCTGGGGGTCGACTCATGACACGGAAAAATTCAAAAGAATGATGAAAAAATTTTGAAAAAATTTGAAACTTTGAGAAAAGGGTGTTTACCTAGAGATTGATTATATGAAGGATAGTTTTGAGCTTTTAAGCTCTTAAGAAAAAAAGAGAGATGAGAATTGAGCTCAACAAATTTGGTTCAATAAATTTTTGGCATTGAACTTGGAATCAGAGAGATACTTAAGCTGATGGATCAAGAATTCTTAGTTCTCTCTTAATTTCACAAAATCTATCTTCACTTAAGACCTTGGTAAAGATGTCAGTCAATTATTTTTTAGTACATACATAATCAAGAATTATATTATTATTTTGGATATGTTCTCTTATGAAATGATGTCTAATTTCAATATGTTTTGATCTAGAGTGCTGAATTAAATTTTTAGTTAGATTAATAGCACTAGTATTATCACATTTTATGGGAGTTTTATTGAGTTTGATGCCAAAGTCTTCAAGTTGTTGCTTAATCCATAAGATCTGAGCACAACAACATCCGACTGTAATGTATTCGGCCTCGACCGTAGACAGTGCTACCAAGTTTTGCTTCTTGCTAAATCAAAAGATTAAGCTAACTCCAAGAAATTAGCAAGTTCCACTAGTACTTTTTCTATCTAATTTACATCCAGCAAAATCGACATCTGAATATTCTATTAAGTCAATTGATGAGTCCTTAGAATACCATAATCTTAGAGTTTGTGTACCTTTTAAATATTTAAGAATTTTTTAAACTGCATTTAAGTGTGATTCTTTTGGATTTGATTGAAAGCGAGCACATAAACAAATACTAAACATAAAATTTGATCTACTAGTAGTTAAATATAATAAAGAATCAATCATCCCTCTATAAAGTTTTGAGTCTATATTTTTACCTCCTTCATCTTTGTCAAACTTACATGATGGGCTCATGGGTGCACTAATTGCTTTGGAGCTCTTTATTCCAAATCTTTTGAGTAGTTCTCTTGTGTACTTGCTTTGGATGATGGAGATCCCTTCCTTTGTTTGTTTGATTTAAAGTTCAAGAAAGAATGTAAGTTCTCCCATCATGCTCATCTCAAACTCTCCCTGCATGAGCTTGGCAAAATCTTGACAAAGAGTTTTATTAGTAGACCTAAAAATAATATCATCAACGTATATTTGTATAACTAAGATATTATCATGATTTCTTTTAATAAAAAGGGTTGTATCTACATTTCCTCTTGAAAAATTATTCTTAAGCAAGAATTTACTTAACCTTTCATACCAAGCCCTAGGTGCTTGCTTTAGACCATATAGAGCTTTATTTAATTTAAAAATATGATTAGAAAAAGTATGATTTTTAAAATTGGGGGGTTGTTCTATAAAAACTTCTTCAACAATATAACCATTGAGAAAAGTACTTTTGACATCCATTTGGAATAATTTAAAATTCATAAAGCATGCATATGCAAGTAAAAACCTAATTGCTTCTAATCTAGCAATAGGTGCAAAGGTCTCATCAAAATCAATTCTCTCTTCTTGATTATAACCTTTGGTAACCAATCTTGCTTTATTTCTAATTATATTTTCATGTTCATCTAGTTTATTTCTATATACCAATTTTGTGCCAATTACTGGATAATTTTTAGGTCTTGATACTAAAGTCCATACATTATTTCTTTCAAATTTATTAAGTTCTTCTTGCATTGCATTTATCCAATTATAATCTTTTTCAGCTTCATCTATGGTTTTAGGTTCAAGATGAGAAATAAATGCAAAATGATTGTATGCATCTTTAAGTAAAGAATGAATTTTTACTCCATGTGTAGGATCCCCAATGATTAGTTTCTTGGGATGATTATGAGCATACCTTCATTCTTTGGGTAGATTATTTGTACCTTGAGATTGTTCTTGTTGTTCTTCACCTTCATCATCCTGCTTGTTTTCATATTCTTCATCATTTTGAATTGTTGAGTCTTTTAGGGTGAGCTCCTTCATCCCTTCTATAAGAGGATCTGCATCATCAATACCTTCATTCTTCCTTAAGAAAAGATCATTAGTCTCATCAAAAATAACATGTATTGACTCCTCTACTACTAAAGTTCTTTTATTAAAAACTCTAAAAGCTTTACTAGAAGAGGAATAACCAAGAAAAATAGTTTTATCAGATTTTGCATCAAATTTTTTTAATCTTTCTTTATCGTTGTTCAAAATAAAATATCGATAACCAAAAATATGTAAATATGCAATATTTGATTTTCTTCCTTTCCAAAGCTCATAAGGTGTTTTCTTTAGTATTGATCTAATTAAAGCATAATTTAATATGTAACATGCCGTGTTAATTGCTTCCATCCAAAAGTATCTTTGGAGGTTGCTTTCACATAGCATGGTACGGATCATTTCTTAAAGGATCTTATTTTTTCTTTTTACTATCCCATTTTGTTGGGATGTTCTAGGTGCTGAAAAATTATGGTCAATACCTTTTTCATCACAAAACTTTTCAAAATCTTAATTTTCAAATTCGATTCCATGATCACTTCAAATATGTTGAATTGAAACATCTTTTTTATTAGTAACTTTTCGATAAAATTTTGAGAACATATGAAAAGTTTCATCCTTATGTGCCAAAAAGAAAACCCACGTAAAATGAGAGAAATCATCAATAATTACAAAGCCATATCATTTTCTACCTAGACTAGTAGTTCTAGTGGGTCCAAATAAATTCATGTACAATAATTCTAATGGCCTAGAAGTTGAAACAATATTTTTAGATTTGAATGATACTTTTGTTTGTATACCTAGTTGACATGCATCACAAATTCTATCCTTTTCAAAATTTAATTTAGGTAAATCGATAATCAAATCCTTTTTAATAAGTTTTGAAAATGAATGCATGCTAATATGTGCAAGCCTATGGTGCCAAAGCCAACTAGTCTCCTTAATTTTGGTATTCAAGGCTACTAGACATTGCATATTTATTTTAGAAAGATCATTCAAATCTATCATATAAATATTACTATATCTATGTCCAATAAATTTAATGCCTTCTTCATTGGGACTAGTTACTATGTATAATGAAGATTCAAAAATGACTTTGTACCTTTTATCATAGAATTGACTAATGCTTAATAGATTATATTTCAAACCATCTACTAAAAAAATATTTTCAATATACTTGGAGGGAGTGATACCAATGTTACCTATACCGATGATTTTTTCTTTTGCTATTGTCTCCAAAGGTGACCATCCCTCCATCTTTTGCATCAAGTGTGATGAATTAAAATTCATCACCGGTCATATGTCTTGAGCACCCACTATCAAAATACCATTTTTGATTTATTTCTTGGGATGCAAGACACACCTGCATGCAAAAATCAAGTTTTCACTTTAGGTACCCAAGCTTTCTTGGGTCCTTTTTGGTTAGTTACACTGGTTCCTTTTGGAACTCATATTTTCTTTACATTAGAATTTTCAGATTTGTTAGAGAAACAAGTATAGGATTTGTATCCTACTATACCACATTTAAAGCAAGTAATATTTGAAAACTTGTTACTTGATGAGTTCGCATAGATATTTTTTAAGAATTTTTATTTCTTTAAAGGGTTGTAGTCAAGATTGGCTTTATCATAAACGGTCTTTTGACTATCAAGTATCATTTGAAGTTTAGTTGAACTAAGAGTGAATTTTTCCATCATAGATTTTAACTTAGCAATTTTATTTTTTAAGTTTAGATTTTTTTGTGTCAAGACCAATTTTTCTTTTGAAATTATTTCATTTTCTTTTAGTAAAGATTGATTCTTTGATTTTAATTCTTTGTTCTTTACCCCTAACTTCTTTAAATCATCAACTAGATCATAAAATACTTTTTGAAGTTCTTCAAAAGTAAAATTATTAGGAGTTTCAGTGTTTACCTCATTTTTATGTGCCATAAGGCACAAGTTGGATTGCTCATGTGAATCTTCTTCTTCGGAGCTTGACTCATCACTATCACTCCAAGTAGCCATCATAGTCTTTTTTTTATACTTTTTGGGACCCTGGCTTTTTATATTCATAATAAATAAGGGACTGCTCCTTATCCTTCTCTTTTCTATTTTCTCCTTTTGTAGGTGGCCTCTTTCTCATCCCTTGTTTTCTTTTCTTCAAGAATCTTTTAAACTTTCTAGTGATGAGGATCATTTCTTCATCTTGCTCTTCATTTTCAGTTTCTTCAGATTCTTCATCGAGTTGAGTAGTAGACTTGAGGGCAATTATCCTCTTCTTCTTGACATCTTCTTCTTGATATTATTTCATGCTTAGCTCGTATGTCATTAGCGATCCTAGAAGCTCCTTCAAGGATAAAATATTTAGATCTTTGGCTTCTTGGATTGCGGTCACTTTGGCCTCCCATGTCCTTGGTAAAGATCTAAGAATCTTACTCACAAGATCACTGTTAGAGTAAGACTTATCAAAACTTTTTAGATCATTAATAATATCCATAAAATGAGTAAATATTTCAGTTATTGATTTGTCATGCTCCATTTTAAAGAGTTCATATTTGTGCACAAGCATGTTAATTTTTGATTTCTTAACTTGATTAGTGCCTTCATGTGTTACTTATAATCTATCTCATATTTTTTTAGCTGACATGTATGTTAAAATACGATTACACTCATTAGCATCTAAAGCATAATATAAAACATTCATGACTTTAGCATTAAGTTGAGCTATTTTCTTGTCAACCTCATCTCATTCTCTTTCAAGTTTGGTTGATTCTACACCATCAATTATCTTAGTAGGTGTGTGTAGTCTATTAACTATGATATTCCACATATCATAGTCAAGTGCCTGAATAAAAATTTTTATTCAAGCTTTTCAATAGGTGTAGTTTGACCCATTAAAAAGTGGAGGTCGATTTGTGGACTGCCCCTCGGCTAGTGAAGCACCAACTTGAGTTGTCATAGATCTTTAGCTCTTTAATGGTTAAATCAAAGTAGGGCTAGAGCACCGAGCTCTGATACCACTTGTTGCCCAGTTATGCAACCTAAGAGGAGGATGAATTGGATTTTTAAAAAATTTAACGTTAATTTAGAACTATGAGGATTAAATAACAATGAGCATGATATATGTAGAGAGTGATTTAAGCAAGGTGTAGAAATTAGATGCAAGAATGCAAGTAGATAAAAAAATTTAGAAAGAGAGCAAGTAAGCACAACATAAATAAATAAGATTTATAGTAGTTCGGTACCAACCTTGCACCTACATCCACTTCCCAAGCTCCTACTTAGAAATTCAAATCCACTAAACCATATTCAACAAGAATACAATATCGGTACTTTCGACTCTAGCTATCCCAAGCTAGAACACTTATTTTTTGGATATAAACCAACTCAATACAATTTGATTCAAGGTTCGGACCAACCTTTTCAAGTTTTGAAACTCTTCCAAAACTAAAGATCAAGATAAAATAGAGTATGTGAGTTAATCACATGAAAATATAAATTTAACTCCTTTAATAAAAAAATAAAACTTTAAATATACTTTATTTAATAAGAAGGAAGCTTTTCTGATTTTTCTCAAGATGGTTGAAGACTTAAATTAGCTCTTGAAGGGTTGGTGAACTTGAAATGAAAGCTTCTTTAACTTCAAGAGGGCTCTTTGCTTAGGGCTGAAATGAATGCTTGAAAAATCTTCTTTATTCCCTCCTTTAAGTACCTTTTATAACTTCAAATGATGGTGGGGCCCCAAGGGCTGGCACATAAGGGTCCAGTCCCTGCTTCTGAGATGCTAAGCACAAAGCTTGTGAGAGAGAGTCGGCACAGAGAATGAAAAGATAGGGAGAAAGGGGGAAACCTTGCTGCAACCCGATCGATGATTGGAAGAAGTCCGACAGCATCCCATTGATAAGAATTGCAAAGGTAGGGCTAGAAACACATGCCATAATCCACCCAATTTAGTGAAGGTGGAAGCCAAACTCCAGTCATGCCCTTTTTAGGAATTATAGTTCATGCAATTATAGGCCCGCTCCATATCCAGCTTAATCACTGTGAGACTATGTCAGTGGATGCTCTACGAAGATCATACATGAATTCTTGAGCAATAAGGATATTGTTGGAGATAATGCGACCATCAACAAAGGCTCCTACTTCGGGCAAATTAGTTGGGGTAGAATCGCCTTCATCCTGCTCACCATAAGTTTTGCACAGACTTTGTACAAGATCGTGCATAAGCTAATAGGTCTAAAGTGTCTTGACTCTGAGGCATCCTACCACTTTGATCTTAAGGCAATCAAGGTCTGCTTCAAGGAGGCAAGCATCATGTCGATAATAAAAAATTCTCGCACAGCAGCCACCACCTTATACTGAATGATAGGCCAGCAATGCCTAAAAAAGAGAGGGAAATCATCTAGTCTTGGGGCCTTGTCCTTCATTATAGAGCACACAATATTCCATACCTCCTCCCTTGAAATAGAACCAAGAAGAATCCTATTCTCTTGGTTAGTGACAATACTATGGGGTTGAGGAGACATAAAGGTACTGCCCCTACCAAGAGACACCATCCACCTTGACTTGAAGAAGTGAACAATCATCTGCTTGATGCCTTTCTTATCCTCCATCCACTGCCCGTCTGTATCCTTGATCACTCAAATCCCATTCCTATGTCCCCCTCCCTGATCCACTGGACCCTAAATTTCTATCTCTAGACGATCCCTATTGATACAAAAGAGAGTGATGCTCAATAAGCTTACCTCACAAATCAGCAAGGTCAGCATTAGCAAGTCCATCCTTTTGATCCTCCTGCTCCTGAAGCTCTGAAATGGCTATCTCCGTACCCTTGAGCCTTTTGAAGATGTTGCCCATGTGAGCTCAGGTGTGGTGCTCCCAAGCCTTGGGAACACAAGAGAAGAAGCCAAGGGGTCAAGGGAGCAAGCCAGCAGAAGAATCATCCAGGATAGAGTATTTCTGCTACTTAGTTGGCTCATTTTTGAGATTGAGTTACTAAGTTGAAGGTGAGTCAACCCAGTCTCAAAGTGGGTCGACAATGTCTCAGAGGAGAAGCCAGACAGAAAGTAAGATTTTGGGAACCTGAGGTCGGTACATGGATGAGTCGACTCAATTTTTGGATAGAAGTTGTTCGAGATTCTATTTGGATCTAGGATCGGATTTGATCCTAGGTGACTTAGGGCCTTGGTTAGAGAGGTCTTAAAGGGCAAATCCATAGTTTGGGTCAGGATTAAATCCAAGGGGTGAGTGCATGGCAAGACATAGGTGTACATGGGCTTAGGGAGTGCATCAAATTGGGTTAGCTATTTGGAAGTTTTGTTAAGCTTTGGGCTTGACCCTTTTGTATAGGTATATATATATATGTAACTAGGTCAAGGATTCATTATATGCTGAATATAGAAAAGAAATAAAAGCTTTTTCTCCCAAAGAACTCTCTTCTTCTCTCTCATTTTTTCAAAGCTAGGGCATCGCCCTTGTTCTTGATTGTTCTCGCTTCTACATCTAGGTGATCTCTCTTCGGTTGGTGGCTAATCATCAGGTTCCTATGCACGATCCGCATTCATCTTTAATAATTGGTATCAGAGCAGGGTTGCATGGAGGAAAGAAGGAAGGTGCGTAGGATTTCTACATTCAAGATCTGTGGCATCAGGTTTTATTTCAAAACTCTTCTTTATCTTCTTCATGATGATCCCTTAATTGAGGTGGAGAGGTTTTGCATGTGGAAGAGGTGAAAAAAAAGGTGTTAGGGTTGTTTTGGTGTGTGATTGCAGAAGGGTGTTAGGATTGCAGATTTGCTTGATTGTGGTAACGGATTCAAGCAGATTCAAGGAGGACGTCGTGAAGTTTGATGGCAAAAAAAATTTTACCCTTTGGCAGCAAAGGGTTAAGGATTTACTGGTTCAACAAAGGAACTACAAGGTCTTGATAAGGGAGAGATCGAAAAAGATCAGTAATGAGGACTGAGAGGAGTTAGAAAAAATTGCTTTCAGTACCATCGGGATGTGCTTGACCGATCAGGTGTTGCCTGAGGTATTACAGAGACTACTGCAAGGGAGCTTTAGATGAGATTGGAGAACACATACATGAGGAAGAACATGATGAACAAGCTATGATTAAAAAAATAACTATATAGTTTGAGGATGCCTGAAGGAGGAGACTTCATTGCTTACATTTAGAGGTTTAATCAAGTCTGTTCAGAGGTGATGAGTTTGGATGTGAAGATAGAAGAGGAAGATAGAACATTGTTGCTACTGTGTTCTCTCTCAGGATCATATGACAGTCTTATAACAATCTTAGTTTATAGGAAGAAGACCTTAAACTACGAAGAGATTGTTGGAGTGCTCAGGTCTAATGTGCAAAGAGAAAAGATCTGCAAAAAAAATTCTAACTCTGAGGTTTTGGCTATGAATGAGAGGTAGGAAAGATCAAAGAAGAAGATTTGGGATAAATTCAAGGGCAGGTCGAAGTCTCGGGATCAGAAGAAAGCCTGAAAGTGTTTCAAGTGCCATCAAACTAGGCATTTGAAAAGGAATTGTCTTCTTTGGAAATCAGAGAAGGGGAAGGTCAACAAAAGTAATGATACCATATCTGTGAGTAGTGGGAAAGATCTGCTGGTTGTATCAGATGGATCCACAGAGTGTGATACTCTGTGGACATTGGATTCACCATGCTCACATCACTACACATCTCATCGAAAGTGGTTTGCTACATACATAAAGACCAATGGAAGAAGTGTGAGCCTTGGTGATGATCATCTTTGTAAGGTAGCTGGAGTTGGCACTATTAGGGTGAGAATATACGGTGGGATCATTCATACATTATCAAATGTCAAGCATGTACTGGAGTTAAAGAAAAATTTAATATCTTTGGGCTATTTGGAGAAGCAAGGATATACTTTTAGTAGTCAATCGAGAAGTGGATGCTTGAAGATTACCAAGGGAGTTTTAGTGGTGATGAGGGGAAGGAGACTGAGCAATAATTTCTATCGGATGGAAGGCTCAATGGTGAATGATAGTGGGGAAGTGCTTGTAGCGATACAGGAGGAACAACTGATGTATCAGCTGTGGTACTATCGGATGGGTCACATAAGTAATCGAGAGCTCATGAAGTTAAGCAGAAGAGGTATGAACTCAGTCCTGAAGAAGGAGGATAATGATTTGTGTGAGCCATGCATTTTTGGCAAACAACATACGATGCAGTTTGCCAACTCAGATATATGGGGACCGGCTCCGATATCAGCTAGAGGTGGGGCAAGATTTTTTGTCATATTCATTGATGATTACTCAAGGAAGGTGTGGCTGTATCTCATTAGGAAGAAATCAAAGATATTTGTCCAATTTAGAGCCTAGAGAGCTGAGATAGAAAAGGAGACAGGAAGACAGGTGAAGTGCTTCAGGATAGATAATGGATGAGAATACACAAGCCTGAAGTTCAAGAGGTACTGTGAGAAGAATAGCATCAAATGCCATTATACAGTGAAGATGACCCCTTAGTAGAATGGTGTTGCAGAGAGGATGAATCGGACACTGATGGAGAAGGCACGAAGTTTGAGGCTGCAAACATCACTTTTAAAGTCTTTTTGGGGTGATGTCATAACTTTTTCATATTTTTTTGTTAACAGATCCCCTCATCGCAAGCTGAATGGAGGCATTCTAGAGGAGGTCAGGAGTGGAAAGATGGTGGAGTTTGGCCACCTGAGGATTTTTGGTTGCCCAGCCTATGCCATGTGAAGGCAAATGAAAGAAGCAAGCTGGACCCAAAGTCTTAAAAGATGACATTTATCGGGTATCTACAAGGAGTCAAAGGGTACCTACTATGGGATTCTTAGACACAGAGGTCGGTGATCAGTAGGAACATCATCTTTGATGAGAGAAGCATCTTGGAGAGGTCAAAGAACACAGGAGGAGCCGGAGAAATGAAGATGGACAGTGGAGCTCAACCACAGGCTGAGGGCATGCAGTCTACTTCCACCTACAGGAGTGTATCTATGGAGGTGGAGTTGGGTAGGAGAGGTCTTACTCAGGTAGAGGATCAGCATGGAGAGCCAACTATTTAGATGGAGATGTAGGAGCCACAAACATCAGGTGAGAGAAATGCACCAGTGGGAGTGGCATTGCATAAGTCCCAGTGTACCATTCACAGATCGATCTGATATGACATCGATGAGACAGTTTCATATGCTCTCATCTCTGCTAATGAAGATCTAGAGGTGTTTGAGGAGGTCATGGAGAGCTTGGATTGGAATCATGGATGCAGGCCATGATGGAAGAGATGGAGTTACTGGAAAAGAATGAGACATGGCAGCTAATGGATCCACCAACAGATGCTCAGGCTATTGGTTCTAAGTGGGTGTTCACATAGAAGGATGCACCTTCAGAGCAAGGTGGAGTTAGATTCAAGGCAAAGCTTGTTGCAAAATGATGCTCTCAAAGAGAGGGAGTAGACTACATTGAGGTATTCTCTCCAGTGGTGCGTCATGCTTCAATTCGAGTGTTGCTGTTGCTTGTAGCTCAATGTGATATGTAGTTGGAGTAGATGGATGTGAAGACGGCATTCTTACATGGGAGACTAGAGGAGAGGATCTACATGAAGCAATCAGATGGTTTCATTCAGTTTGGGTTGGAGGAGAAGGTGTGTTTACTCAAAAAGTCTCTCTACAGTTTGAATTAGTCACCCCGCCAGTGGTACAAAAGGTTGATATTTTTAGTTTGAGTCTTGGATTCTCTAGATGTGAACATGATAGCTGCGTATATGTGAAGGATGTGGATGAAGATGATGCATTATACTTGCTTTTATATGTGGATGATATGCTCATTGCCAGCAGGAGAGCAGATACAGTGAATGAGCTGAAAGGTGCATTATCTGTAGAATTTGAGATGAATAATTTGGGTCCGACCAGGAAGATATTCGGCATGGAGATTTATCAGGATAGGTGCAGGGGTATTCTCTACTTATCATAGGGAGGATACATCAGCAAGGTATTGGAGAGATTTGGGATGGAGAAGGTTAAACCGGTTGGAACACCGTTGGCGAGCCACATGTCTCTTTCAAAGCAGCAGTGCCCCCAGACAGAGGAAGAGAAAGAGTACATAGAGAGAGTTTCATATGCCAGTGTCATGAGTAGCATGATGTATGTTATGGTGTATTGCAGACTAGATATAGCGCATGCAGTGAGCCAGATGAGTAGATACATGGCTAATCTGGGAAAGGAGCACTGACAAGCATTACAGTGGATTTTGTGGTATCTTCAGGAAACTTGAAGGCTTGGTCTGATTTTTGGATAGCAAGATGGACCTAAGAGGAATTCAAATGTCTCAAAGGAGATCTCAGATCCATTGGAAGGGTTTGTTGATGCTAACTTTGTAGGTGATCTTGATACTAGGAGGTCTACCATAGGTTATCTCTTCTGCATGTTTGGTGGACCAGTTTCTTGGAGATCAACCCTTCAACCTATTACCATCATTTCTATCATAGAGGCGAGTATATAGATATCACAGAGGCTACCAAGGAAGCATGGCTGAGGAGGCTTATTGCTGAAAGGGGGAGGGAGGACAGAGCATAGTTGCACTGTACAATGATAGTTAGAATACTTTGTAGCTGGTATAGAACCCAGTCTATCATGCTAGGATAAAGCATATAGACGTAAGGTACCACAAGATCAGAGAGTTGCTAGAGGAAGGTGAAGTGGAGCTGGTGAAGGTCCATACAAAAGAGAACTAGTTAGATGCACTCAGTAAGATACTTCTTTGAGATAGTTTTCAGACGTGTGGCACGGATGGGTCTGAAGGACAAAGTTGAGTTTACAAGGGCTTGGGAGCACCAAGGTGGAGATTGTAAGCTTAGGTGTAGTGCTCCCAAGCCTTGAAAACACAAGAGAAAAAGCTAAGGGTTCAAGAGAACAAGCCAGTAGAAGAATTAGCCAGGATAGAGTGTTTCTGCTACTTAATTGGCTCATTTCTGAGATTGGATCAACTAAATTGAAGATGAGTCGACCCAATTTCAGAGTGGGTCAACTATGTCTCAGAGGAGAAGCCAGATAGAAAGCAAGATTTTAGGAACCTGAGGCCAGCATATAGGTGAGTCGACTCAATCTCGTTTGAGTCGACTCAGTCTCAGATGAGCCAACTCAGTCTCAACATGACTCGATTCAATTTTCGGACAGAAGCTGTTCAGGATTTTGTTTGATCTAGGATCGGGTTTGATCCTAGGTGACTTAGGGCCTTGGTTAGATAAGTCTTAAGGGGCTAATCCATTGTTTGGGCTAGGATTAAGTCCAAGGGGTGAGTGCATGGCAAGACATAGGTATTCATGGGCTTGGAGAGTGCATTACATTAGATTAGCTATTTGGGAGTTTTGTTGAGCTTTGGGCTTGACTCTTTTGTATTGGTATATATACATGTAACTAGGTCAAGGATTCATTGTATGCTGAATACAGAAAAGAAATAAAAGCTCTTTCTCCCAAAGAACTCTCTTCTCTCTTATTTTCTCGAAGCTAGGGCATCGCCCTTGTTCTTGATTATTCTCGCTTTTGCATCTAGGTGATCTCTCTTCGGTTGCTGGCTAATCATCAGGTTGCCACACATGTCCCCGTTCATGTCCAATAGCCCATCTCGATTTTGTTCCACTACCATAGCCATCTCCTCATCAGTTCAAGCCTTCACATCACTCGATACCTAGAATCACGATGCACTAGCAATCTCTAGACCTCCCTCATAATATCCTAAAATTTCTTGAACCGAAAAGGACTCCAATACGATATGACAGTGTCGTAGTGGGGATTGGATAGTGGTCAGATGCAATCCTTGACAGATGGTGGACCAGATGTCTGGGTGATCCTAAATTTAGCTGGTTGTCGTAAAGACCTTATCAATATACTCCCACATCCTAGCTCGTCACTGACAGTTATTGCACCAGATAAATCTCGAGCCAACAAAATCAAGATCCACTGGTCTGCTAGACTGCAAGAATTCTCTAAATTCTTTAGATTCCACATCTTCCACATAAGGCCCACCACCATACTTGTTCTGGGGTCATCAATATAATTAAAATCACCAACAATAATGGTGGGGATATTTTGATCAAACAAATAGAGGATCTCCTACCATAGCAATCTTATCTCCCTATAGTTAGTGCTAGCATAAACCCTTGAGAAAATCCAAGTAAGCCCATTCATTTCAGAGACAACAACAGTGACTTACTGGGTACAATGATGAAAGACATCTATGGCAACATACCGCTTTTTGAAAGAATAATAATGCCCTCAGAGAGGCCTTGGGACTCCACTACAAGGAAACCCCACTCCACTGGGAAGCAATGCTGAACCTAGGCCAAGCTCAGACCACAAAGATGTGTCTCCATTAGAGCATAAATCTCTGGATCATGCTACTGTAAGAGTCTTCTAAAGATTGAATGGAAGGACAGCTTTCCCACCCCCCGCACAATCCAAAAGAGCACTTTCGTTGGGAATCAATGATGGGTAGGATAAGGGTCCCCAGCACCCTCTATTGACAACTCACCCAACAATGAGCTCCTCTCAGATCCTTGTTCAAGCCCAAAATGGTCCTTACCATCTTGAAGTGCTGAGCGGTCTACAACCCCCTCATTAGGCTTCGCCAAATTGCCCATAGATTGAAGGGCTTTCTTCAAATGGCTCACCACCATCACAAGGCTTGAAGCCAACCCTCCCATTCCATCACACCCATCCCCCTCCACCCTATGACCAGATTGCTTAGTGCCTAGGCTCAGCTCACCACTCCCATCCTCCTCCTCGTGTTGGGGATTGACGGAAAAGGTCACCTCCGGCCTGAATGTTGCTGGATCCTTTTCACTAGGTGATGAAGGTTGAGATCACCCTCCACTAGCCATTGGCTTCATACCCACCATGAGGGTTGTCGAGGGAGGAGCTTGGCCGATGATGCCCTCTGGCACGAGCTGCAACGAACCCTCACTAGTGTTCGATTGCCCCCACACTAAAAGCCCCACCTTTGGGCTCAGGTTGGAGCACCCAAACTCCCACCTGCTAGCTGAAGATCCACTGCCCTGGCCCACTTCACCTGACCTAAGCATGGGAGAACCAAACCAAAGAATAAGGCCCACCTCTTGAATTGGTCCAGGCCCTCTAGAGGGCTAGGTTGACCCAACGCTCTTGCTGGACACATTCGGATTGGGTTCCTGAACCATTTCAAGGAGGAACTACCCACCTCAACCATATATAGATCCTTTGGGCTTGGGCTTTCATCTCAGCCCATCTTCATTGCTTCGTGACCTAGGCCCACCTCCAAAAGTGCCTGAAACCTAGTTCCCCACTTGGTCGAGTTGACTCGGCCTGACTTAAAGTTCACCTGCCTCTTCTTCGATGACCGCTGCCTGGCAAATTTCTTTGGCTTTTGCCATCCATCGAAATCTAGTGGAGAGCTAGCCAAACTTTCTTCCAATCTCGATGATCTCGGGTGGGAGGGAGATGAGCTCAGCCCAAAGGATTCTGGGTTTGATTCCATCTTTGGCCTTAGTGTGGTTAGAACCTTCGTCGGCTGTGGTTGTCAGATGCGAGATGTCGCCACCCATAGCCTGAGTCATAGATGAGAGATGGTCACCAGTGGTCTGCCATCTCCCAAACCCCCTCAACAACCATTGGGGTGGTAAAGATATTCTTTGGCATCAAAGCCCTCCTGTCGCTTTCCACTGCTTCATGAGGGAATTGGTAGTCATCATAAGTGTGGCCAATCTGATCGTACTAGTAACACACAGATAGAACATTTTCATACACAAAGTGTTGTCAAAATAGCCCTTTGTCCCCCCAGATGTATACCCCCAGCTTCAAGGGTTTTGATGAGTCTAGCCCCATGCGTAACCTAGTGAGCTCATTTTTTGGTATCGATCAATGAACTCATCCATGGCCACATGTTTGCCGACCTCAATAGCTATCCCTAGCAAGGTCTCCAGTTGCCAATACTTCATAGACAATCTAGGTAGGCGAACCCATACCACCACCCTTTTCACTACATTGATGCTAGGGACAAAGTCGACGACCCATGGCTCCACTACTAGAAGCTGGCCGGCGATGAACCACAGACTACCTTTGAGAATTTCCTCACAATCCCCCTCTATCTAGAATTGAATAAGGTGGTGTTCCTTGGCCATACCGAACGGTTTCAGATGATAAGAGAGCTTACTCGGGTCTTTAAACTCAGCAATCCAATCGGTGGGAACTCTTTGGCCAAGATTGCGAACCAGCACTGAGATATTCGCCCATTGCTTCCTTGACTCCTCCATCACCTCCATCAAAAATTCGAGAAATTTAGTGAAATATCATTGCAAACTCTCCACCTCATTCGGTGAGATTTTGTGCATCGTCGATCGGGACTACTGAGTCGATCCCTTAACCACCCAAGCCCATGATCTCTCTCCCCTACCCGCCTCCGACAATGACCGGCTACTATCACTAGGTCCTTTCCTTACCCTTTCTTAGCCATAATGAACCTCTAGGAAGCCACCCAAAATGTGCTCATCAAAAGGCCAAAGAGAGAGCATGAATATCAACGCAATCGCTCAAGCGCACTAGATAGACTCTTTTACTATTTTTTATATTATATGAGATGGAAAAAAATACTTACATATATTTTCTTATCTTAAATATGGTATTTATAATATAAAAAAATTAAGCTATTGAATATGATCAAAAGTTCAAATTACTTATAAATAAAAAAATATATGTCATGGAGACCCCCTCATCTTTTGAAAGGATCCAAGATCGAGTCTCAATATCCATACCAAGTGATGATTGGGTCTCTCACCCATATATTGGTATTTGAGATGCTATGGAGTCTTAGTACCAAAATTGGAGCTTCATTTTATATTTGATTTGTTTCAATTCTTTTAATGATGTCTGATACACCCAAAGATATCCAGCCTCTGCCACCTAGTCTTTTACCATCGTGCCGAGGAGTTTCAGAGTCTTCTATTCACTAGATGATAAGCAGCAGACCATCCTGCCGCTCCACTTCCTCCATCCACTTAGTGAGATCCATAATCTCAACAAACTCCAAACATGTGAGTTGTTATCTTCTAACAACTAGAATACATCACATCTCCATGGATCTGGAGGAAAAAATATCATGCATATCCTCAGACGATAGGTCTCTGCCTTCATCTATATAACCTAACTCACCAGGACTCTCTAGGTAAGAGAGAAAGTAAGTGAACACTTATTTTGCCTGCCTTGTCCCTAAAATAAATTCCATATGAATTGAAATCTAGCTCCTTTGTAAAACTCTAAGCAATTCTAACTCCACCTCTGAATTCCACCTTCCACATGGCCTCCTCTAAGCTACTACTCTCCACTTTCTCATGACAAAACCTGTCCCATCTTATACATGATACAACTATAAAATTCTCTAAAAAAGCTTAGACCTTTTTTGTCTGCTTTTATGAAAAATTGACTTAGGCATCGAATGGTCCACCTGTTGGAATTTCGTGTCGGGGCATGTATGTATGTTTCAATTTTTTTTTTCTAAATAATATAGTGAAATAAAAGATTAAAATATTTTTTAATATAAATCATGCATGCATAAAATAAAAAATATATAGATCTACATAATATGCTGAAATTGAACATATGTTAAATTTTATGCTGAAATTAAATATGTGACCGAATCACATACCTGTTTCATAATTTCTTTCTTCAAATCTGGATCTGAAAGAGAGTAGGTTCTCTCTAAGTCATACAAGTATCCAGTCTCTATGGTATCTACTCAGGATCTGTCTGGAGCAGTTTTTTTTGGTGTTGATCTTTCTTCTTCAGGAACAATCACTCTGCAAATTTGAATGAAGCCTAGATCGCGATCAACTCTTTGATCTTTTTTTTGATCTTTTTTTTTCTATTCTTCTTTTGCTCTTCTTCTCTTGATTATGAAGCAACCAAGGTCTAAAAACTAGCAAGGAAGAGGGGATGCCCAAGCTTCTCTTGGGTGTGGAGATGGAGGATGCCCAACTCCTTTGGGCATTGGATCTAAAGGGGAGAATAGAGAGAGGCATGGGGGGACCTTATGGGAGGCATGGATAGCTGAAAATCTAATATAAAGAGTCTTATAGAAGGTTTTTTTAAATAGATAAAATATTTAAATTTTATTTAAAATCAAATAGCCCCTTAATACAAGTTCTACTTGCATTAGGAATCCTTATAGTCTTAGTATTTGATCCTTTTTAGAAGATCTATTGGGTGCCAACTATTGGAGCCTTTGCACTCACTTTTTCACATACTGCATGGGGTCTAGAGAATGTCTCATGTTGATCCCACATGTCCTTTTTTAAGTGGGCACACCCAACTCGATCAAATCAAGTGGCGCCCCATGCAAACAATCAAGAAAATTGATTAAGGATTTGGTCCCTTAATTCAATGATCCAAAACCCTAGGTACCCAACAATTAGAACCTAATAAATCTAATTCATTTCGATTATTAGTAAGTAATTAATTTGAATTAATCTTGTCAGATAAAAAATTCAAGTACAAAGAGAAAATTAAATTCAACCATGTCTACCAAAGTTATCTTGAACCCAATAGGATTTTTCTAAACCTAATTGAGATTTCATAAGCTCAATTACTTATTTCAGATCTAATCCCTTTGTTGTATGACCTCATAGGTTCAATTCTATCTGGTAGTGAGATATACAATGATCTCTATCATAGTATATTGAAACTCTTTTCAATGAGTCAGAATGATTTCACTCTGACTCACCAAGGGTTGTTGATCTTGAGCAACTCTAGTGAGCTCTCACAATCTATCAGTGATATCTAGCAGTATGTAGTGGCAACCTAATAGAATCGAAAAAGTACCTCAAGATGTAGTTCACATATGATTCAATTCTTCTATCGTGAGTTCCGACTAGATGGCTGGCTATGGATAAATTATCAAATCTCATCATCAGTCATATGATAGATTCGATTAGCTCAAATCCAATTATGATCCTTATGAAAACTCTTTTTCATCCATCATATTACTGTGGCTACAGACTCTCAAACTTAGCTTTTCAAATCTTATAGGACTACTCCTCTTTATCAAGATCGATAGATTTTATTTAGATGCACATCCTACTTCTACAGTGGATCAACTATCGCCAACATCTACTACAAGATCTTAATAAGTTCATGTTTATGTATCAGTCAAATTTCAGCAGTCTTACTGCAAGCAGTCATACCATTGTAGGTCAAAAGATCATTCACACAACTACAACATCGAGATGATCACTGATGATTGATTAGAAATCCAAGTAATCTCTCATATGGTCATGCTCAGTACTAGTTATTCTCTAATAACTAGCCACACTCATCGCTCAGTGTCTTTACATTATCGACCAGAGACTCATCTACCTCGAAAGAAGTGATCTATGCATTGATCTATCCAGATCGATCTCCATCTTTATAATGATACTATGATCGAAAGTATTTAAAAATTTTATACATGTCTCTAATTCTCAACACTTTGAGAATATGTATCAAAGTATTAATTTTATGGATGATTTAAGGACACAACACTCTTGAATAAAAATAAAACTTATCTTTTTATTGATCAAATCAATGTATTAAGTATAAAATTATGTCCTAGACTTATTACAATATGTCAGCCATATTGACTTATAGGACATACATCTAACAATTTTTTACTTGGACTAAAGTCAATTGGCTACTAATCTAAGTCTCATCTTCTCAAGGTGGACTTCCATCTTTAGCTAGCTCAATTGCTTTGTCAGTGGGCCTGCCATATTATCATAGAGTCTATTTTTCATACCTCAACATATTTCTTTTCGAGATAGTTGTATATACTACTGCTTTATGTGCTTGAATTTTTTATGAGCCCTAAGCTCCTTAGCGAAGGCTATGGCACCGTTATCTTTACAGTGCATCATCATAGCATCTAATGGTATGATATTCAGTTTTGCAACTAATATTAAAATCAAATTTCATCCTACACATCTATAGCATACTCAGTTTTTACTAATCAGTTGTTTGGAACCTTTCCAACATACCAAACCAATATTACATTGGAATACACTCTAACGTAGACATTCTATCATTAGCATCCATGCATTCTCCCACTCCTAACTCTGTCCATTCTTCAAAGATCTGAAACAAATCCTTAGTGCTTCTCAAGTATATAAGAATATTTTCACAGTAATCCAGTGCTTTCATTTTGGATTCGATTGATATCTGCTTATGACACTCATAGCAATGACTATATCAGATCGAGTACATAGCATGGCATACTTTTATGCCCAAGAGGTAGAAGTCTTTTTTTAGAGTTTTCTATGCTGAATCCTTTCAGCATCTCCTCTTTGTACTGCTTTTGTGACAGGTTCAGCTTTCTCTTAGATTTATCTCTATAGATCTTTATTTCAAAAATATAGGATGCTTCCCCTAGATCTTTCATGAAAAATTTTTTGGACAACCATCTTTTGACCGAGGTTAGCATGAAAATATCATTCTCAATAAGGAGAATATCATCTATGTATAATACGAAGAATGTTATTGTACTCCCATTGATTTTTTTGTATACAATTCTTGATGAAATCAAATAATTTGATTGCTTCATCAAAATGAAGGTTCCAACTCCAAGAAGCTTGCTTTAATTCGTATATGGATCTTTACAGCTTGTAGACTCGATGATCATCGTCATCAGATGTGAAACTCAAAGATTACTCCATATAGATATTTTCTTCAAGATATCTATTCAGGAAGGTAATTTTCACATCTATCTGTCAGATTTCATAATCATAATAAGCTGCAACAGTAAGCAGAGTGCGGATAGATTTTAGCATGATTATGGGTGAGAAGATTTTTTGATAGTCAATGCCTTTACACTAACTACAATCTTTTACCATGATCCTAGCTTTATAGGTCTCTACCTTACCATCGGTATTTATTTTTTTTTTGTAGATCCATTTATACCCAATGGATACTATACCCTTGGATGGATCCACTAAGATCCATACTTAGTTCGAGTGTATCGAGTCAATTTTTGATTTCATTACATCTAATCATTTCTTAAAATCGATGTGAGATATCATCTCATCAAATTTATTAAGATCATCACCATGACCCTTATCTTCCATAAGGAATATTTTCTTTACTTCCTCCGTAAGCATACCCATATACCTTTCAGGAGGTCGAGAGACCCTGCTAGATCTGCAAGATGGTGGAGAAACATTAACTACTGGCTTATGAATAATAGATTCCTAAGGATCCATAGCTCTTGGCTCTTCAAAGATCTTCTCTTCAAGCTCAACTAATCTCCTACTGCTACCATCCTGGATAAACTATTTTTTTAAAAATATAGTATTCTAACTCACAATCACATTGTGATCTTATGAAAAGCAGAAGTAATATCCCATTGATTCTTTTAGATATCCTATAAAATGAGCTATTTTAAATCTATCCTCTAATTTATTAGCCATTTATCTCTTGACATAGATCGGATATCTTCAAGTCTTAAGATAACTTAGACTTGGCTTCCTACTATGCCATATCTCATATGGTATGGTGGGAATGGATTTTGATGAAACTTTATTCAATAAGTAAATTATAGTTAACAAGGTATATTCTCAAAAATATAAGAATAAATCAGTGAAGCTCATCATAGATCTGACCATATCTAATAGGATCCTATTCCTCCTTTCGGATATCTCATTGAGCTGAGATATTCCAAGAGGAGTCCATTAAGAGACTATACCGTTGTCTTTAAGATATTTCAAATTTTTTTGACTAAAGTATTCACCTTCTCGATTAGATTGAAGAATCTTAATAAATTTATATATTTATTTTTTTATTTTATTTCTAAATTTTTTGAACTTTTCAAAGATTTTAGACTTATATTTTATTAGATATACATATCCGTACCATGATAGATCATCGATAAAGGTGATGAAATAGCTATAACCATCTCTGATCTACACATCAAATGACCCATATACATCTGTGTGTACTAGGACAAGTAACTCAATGACACTTTTCCTATATCTTACGAAGGATAACTTGGCCATTTTTCTTGAAAGCAAGATTCATAAGTTGGTACAACTCTAAATCAAAAGAACAAAAAATCCCATCCTTTTTCAATTTATTTATCCTGTCTTCTCTAATATGTTCTAGTCTATGATGCCACAAGTATTTTTAATTAATTTCATCTCTGGATCTCTTTTGACCTACGGCACTCACTACTTGCTTGTTTAGATTCACATTCGCATCCATATATATGTGATAAAGACTGTCAATTAAAAGATCATGTGTAACTAATTTATTTCATAAATAAATAAAATAAAATTTTTTATTAAAATTAAAATCAAAATCATCTTGTGCTAGCGCAGACATGAAAATTAAATTTTGACTAGCTACAGGAATAAAATAACAGTCTTTTAAATCTAATCTAAACTCTAATGATAATCGAAAAGGATAAGTGCCAATGGCTTCTGCAGTAATTTTTGCTTCATTATCAATCCGAAAGATCATATCACCTTTCCTCAACCTTCTACTTTCTGTAAGACCTTGCATTGAAGTACATATATGAGCACTCAAACCAGAGTCCAATATCCAACTAGAAGTAGAAGAAACCATAAAGTTAGATTTAATTACGAGCATACCTTCTAAAGATTTGTTATCCTTTTTTATCTTCAAACTCTCCAGATAGAGTGGACAGTTCCTTCTCCAGTGGCTTTCAGCATCACAGTAGAAATATATTTTTTTTGCTCAGTCTTCTTCAAAACATCCTTCTTTGGCTTGCTCTCTTTCTTCTGTTTCTTCATAGGTTTACTCTTCTTCTGCCAATTAGACTTTCTCTTGGATAAAGAAGTCCGCTCTATAGCGAGAACAATGCCCTTTGAACTCTTCAAAGTTTTCTCAGTAGTGACCAACATGTTGACCAGTTTGGGTATGGTGCAATCAAGTTTGTTCATATAAAAATTTATAATAAATTGACTATATAAACTCGTAAGAGATTGAAGGATCAAATATATCTATAATTTCTTTTGCATATCAAGCCTAAGCTTTTCAAGCTCCTCAATGTCTTTGATCACTGTTATACAGTGCTCATGGACTGACTGTCCTTCACACATCTTCAGATTGTAGAGTCTTTTGAACACTTCGAAATACGCTATGCAGCTCTACTCACCATATAACTCTTGTAGGTGAGTGATCATAGCCCTTGCAGTAGGTATATGCTCATCTGGCTCTACAACTCATTTATCATGAAAGCCAGCATATAGCACTTGAGTCGACTATTTTCATCCATCCATTTTTTATATGCTGTTCTTTATTCAATAGTAGGATGGTTTGGTAACAGTAGGGGTTCTTGATCGAGTATATGACCTAATTTTTCAAAAATTAGGACAATCCTAAGGTTTCTAAGTCAGTCTTTATAATTGGTTCCAATCAACAAATTGGATTCAAGGATCCGGGCTAAAGGATTTGAAGCTGACATAGTTTAACTGCAAGAATAGAGATTCAAGTTAGATTTTTATACTTTAAATTTATATTTACTCTAAGGACTTTAAGAAGCAAATAAAGACTCCTACTATTTTGTTTGGATCCCTCCACTCCCAAGGTAGGAAACGAAAATCCTAACACAACAGCTAAATTTTTAGTGAGTGCTGTGGTCCCATCGATGTCATATACCTCACCTAATAATTATTGATAACATACACATCAATACGTGAACAACTCTTTGCCTAGATGCTTCTCTAAGCATGTTGCAGTGACTTGATCTTTAAGTCATGTAGGCTTATTTAACAGTTATTGACTACACTCCTTAGTTAAATCTGACCCACCGTTCACAAGTAGATGCAAAACCGTCATTGAGTCCCTCACCTAATAGTTATTGGGTTCAACCCCATCCTTATCCTAGAGTAACTCTTTGTTAATAAAGTGGTTGCATGTTTCCAATGCAACTGAACTACTGTGACTAGTCGAGAATAATCAACACCAGTACCACGCCCGCACATCTATAATGATGAAAGACCTATGGACTTAATATTTATAAAAAGTGTTGCTCCTAGATTGATTTTGATGATTACAAAGCAGATTGAAGGAATACAAATAATTTTAAAATGAAAAAGTCCTTATGCTCTTCAAGGATAAAATCGTAATTTCACTAAAATCCTGATTTGATAGTACCATTTGGTAGAACAAATGATTTGAAATCTATTGGTGAAAATTTCATTGTGTTTGGACTTATATTTTTGAAGTTATGAAGGTTTGAAGTGCATGAGTTGACTCATGAGTCAACTCATGGCACTGTGAGCTGATTGGCATGCAAAAATTCTCCTTGGCACGCTAGTTTTCTGGCTTGGCACGACCTGTGAGTCAACTCATGAGTCGACCCACAAGGCATGAGTCGACCCCTGCTAATTTGAGCCAAAAATTTCCAGAAAAGCATTCTCTGGTTTTTGCAACAGAGGTCGACTCATGAGTCGACCCCTGAAGCATGAGTCGACTCATGAGTCGACCCCTGCGATGGAAAATGTCAGTAACGGCTATTTTTTTGCCCATTTTAATTACCATTTATACTTCCTAAAAATCCTCTAATGGCTCTTTATCTACCTAAATTGTTTTCTCTTGCTTCTAATGCTACAAAATGCTTTAAATGGTGAAAGAAATTACAGATTAAATAGCGGATCAAACGTGAAATCAAAAAAGTAGAGGAGCAGAGAAAGAGAGAGAAGAATAGAAGAGAGGATCCGAAATTTACAAGAAAAAGCCTGAGATCAACGAAAAATTTAAAAAGAAAAAGAGAGAGGATCCACAATATACCAGAGAGATTGTGAAAGAGAAAAGCAAGATCTTTCAAGGAGAGAATTCTTCACGCCTATTGTTTCAACCTTGATCTAGAGATCGTTCAAAGCTTTCAAAAGATCTTCAATCAACAATCAACCTCTTCTCAAGCATTCAAGCGTTCATCCACTTTGAGAAATTCCGAAAAAAGGGGTTCTTCATTTGAGTAAAGCTTTTATTGTTATATTCGCTCATTTAAAGGAGCTGTTATTGTATTAATTTGTGCTCTAAATACTCTTACTCTTTGTGAGTTTTTGTTCTTGTTTTTGGAGGATTTTCAAAACAAAGAAAGGTTGATCCGAACCTGAAATCAGAGTGTTTTGGGTTTACTTGTACCCGGGAAACAAGTGTTCTAGCTTGGGATAGCTAGTGTCGGAGTTTCCGACGTTTTGTATTCGGGTTGAATACAAAGGATAGTGGATTGAAATTCCCAAGTAGGATCTTGGGGAGTGGATGTAGGTGCAAGATTAGCACCGAACCACTATAAATCCTTGTGTTTGTGGTGTGCTTTATCTCTTCACTTTATTTCTTTATTATATTCTTGCATTCCTGCCTTAGGAAATTAATATTGAATTAAAGTCTTTGTTTTGTTCTTCATAAGTAATCTGTTGGGCTTAAAATTTTTTAGAAACCCAATTCACCCCCCCTCTTGGGTTGCATAGCTGGGCAACAAGTGGTATCAGAGCCGGTGCTCTAGCCCTTCTTTGATCTAACAATCAAAGAGCCAAAGATCTATGGCAACCCATGTCGGTATTTCTCTAGCCGAGGGACAATCAACAAATCGACCTCCACTTTTCAATGGGTCTAATTACACCTATTAGAAAGCTCGGATGAAGATTTTCATACAAGCACTCGACTATGATATGTGGAGTATCATAGTGAATGGTCCTCACACACCCACCAAGATTATAGATGGTGAGGAGTCAACCAAACCCGAGAAAGAATGGGATGAGGTTGACAAGAAATTGGCACAATTAAATGCCAAAGCCATGAATGTTCTTTATTGTGCACTAGATGCAAGTGAATTTAATCGCATTTCTACTTGTGCATCTGCTAAAGAAATATGGAATAGGTTAGAAGTCACCCATGAGGGAACAAATCAAGTAAAAGAGTCTAAAATAAACATGCTTGTACATAAATATGAATTGTTCAAAATAGAGCATGATGAGTCCATAACTGCTATGTTTACTCGTTTTACTGATATAATCAATGGTTTAAAGAGTCTTGGCAAATCTTATACTAACAGTAAACTTGTAAGGAAGATTCTCAGGTCACTGCCAAGAACTTGGGAAGTCAAGGTGACTGCCATCCAAGAAGCAAAGGACTTGAACACTCTACCTCTAGAAGAGCTTCTTGGATCCTTGATGACTCATGAACTTAGCATGAAGCAACATCAAGAGGATGAAGTCAAAAAGAAAAGAACCATTGCCCTCAAATCCACAACTTCGCCTGATTATGAAATGGATGACTCTGAAGATGAAGATCAGGATGAAGAGATGGCTCTCATCACCCAGAAATTTAAGAAGTTTCTAAGAAAAAGGAAACAGGGGATGAGAAAGAAATTCACAAAAGGGGAACAAAGCAAAGAAAAAGAGAAAGATCAACCCCCTATATGCTACGAGTGCAAGAAGCCAGGACATTTCAGATCCGAATGTCCACAATTGAAGAAAGGTCCAAAGAAGTTCAAAAAGAAGGCAATGATGGCAACCTGGAGTGTGAGTGATGACTCAAGCTCCGACGAGGAAACCTCAACAGAACAAGCCAATCTGTGCCTGATGGCACATGAAAATGAGGTAACTTCTGAATCCACTAGTGAATTTACTTTTGAAGAATTGCATGAAGCATTCTATGATTCAATTGATGAATTAAAGAAACTAGGGAAGAAAAACAAAGAGCTGAAATTGGAAAATCAGTCCTTAGTGAAACAAGCTGAAAATCTTTCAATTGAAAAATTCACCTTGATTCAAGAAAATTAAAACTTAAAGGATGAAATGAACAAGCTGAAATCTATAGTAGATAAGTTCACCTTAAGTTCAAACAAACTAAATATGATCCTTGAAAATCAGAAAGCTATATATGATAAGGCTGGACTTGGTTATAAACCCCTGAAGAAACAAAAATTTCTGAAGGATATTTATTCAAGTAACAAGTCTACAAATATTACTTGTTTTAAATGTGGAAGAATAGGACATAAATCATACACATGTCTTATTAACAAATATGCAAACACAAAGAAAATATGGGTTCCAAAAGGAACCATTCTGACTAACCTGAAAGGACCCAAAAAAGCTTGGGTACCTAAGACAGAAACGTGACCTTTGCTTGCAGATGTGTCTAGCATCCCAAGAAGGAAACAGGAAATGGTATCTTGACAGCGGATGCTCGAGACACATGACTGGTGATGAATCATAATTCATCACGCTTGATGCTAAGGATGGAGGGATGGTCACCTTTGGAGATAATGGCAAAGGAAAGATCATCAGGATAGGTAACATTGGTATCACTCCCTCCAAATACATTGAGAATGTTTTATTAGTTAAAGGTTTAAAGCATAACTTACTTAGCATTAGTCAATTCTGTGATAAAGGATATAAAGTAAGTTTTGAATCATCTGTTTGCATTGTGACAAGTCCTATTAACGATGGCATTAAATTTATAGGACATAGGCATGGCAATGTTTATATGGTAGACTTGAATGATTTAACTAAATTAGACATGCAATGCCTAGTTTCCTTAAGTGCTAAAATAAAGAGACTAGTTGGCTGTGGCATCATTGACTTGCACACATTAGCATGCATTCTCTCTTAAAATTAATTAAAAAAGATTTAGTTCTCGGTTTGCCAAAACTGAATTTTGAAAAGGATAGAATTTGTGATGCTTGCCAATTAGGTAAACAAACTAGAGTATCATTTAAATCCAAAAACACTGTTTTAACTTCTAGACCTTTAGAGCTCTTACATATGGATTTATTTGGACCAACTAGAACCACTAGTCTAGGAGGAAAACGATATGGATTTGTAATAATTGATGATTACTCTCGTTTTACTTGGGTTTTCTTTTTAGCTCACAAAAATGAAACTTTTCAAATTTTCACTAAATTTCATCGAAAAGTCACTAATGAAAAAGGGTTTTCAATTCAAAATATTAGAAGTGATCATGGAACAGAATTTGAAAATCATGACTTTGAAAATTTTTGTGATGAAAATGGAATTGGCCATAACTTCTCTGCTCCTAGGACACCCCAACAGAATGGGGTAGTAGAAAGGAAAAACAGAACCTTAGAAGAAATAGCCCGTACCATACTTTGTGAAAGCAACCTTCCAAGATATTTTTGGGCAGAAGCTATTAACACAGCATGTTATATTTTAAATCATGCTTTAATTAGACAATTTTTAAAGAAAACCCCCTATGAACTTTGGAAAGGAAGAAAACCAAATATTGCATATTTTCATGTTTTTGGTTGCCGATGTTTTGTATTAAATAATGGCAAAGAAAAACTTGGTAAATTTGATGCAAAATCAGATGAAGCAATCTTTTTAGGTTACTCCTCCACTAGTAAAGCATTTAGAGTTTTCAACAAAAGAACTTTAGTAGTTGAGGAGTCCATACATGTTGTTTTTGATGAATCTAACGATCTTCCTTCAAGGAAGAATGAGGGTGTTGATGATGCAGATCCACTAATAGAAGGTATAAAGGAGATCACTCTGAAAGATTCAGCAACTCCAGAAGACAAGGATCAAGAAGACGAACAAAATGAGAAAGGTGAAGAAATTCAAGAACAACCTCAAGGTACAAATGACCTACCCAAGGAATGGAGGTATGTTCACAACCACCCTAAGGAGTTAATAATTGGTGATCCTATGCATGGGGTAAAAACCCGTTCTTCACTTAGAGATGTACTTAATCATTATGCATTTGTATCTCAACTTGAACCTAAAACTTTTGAAGAAGCTGAAAATGATCATAACTGGATTAATGCTATGCAAGAAGAACTTAATCAATTTGAAAGAAATAATGTTTGGACCTTAGTAACAAGACCTAAAGATTATTCAATAATTGGCACAAAATGGGTCTTTAGAAATAAATTAGATGAGCATGAAAATGTAATTAGAAATAAAGCAAGACTGGTTGCTAAGGGATATAATCAAGAAGAAGGAATTGATTTTGATGAAACCTTTGCACCTGTTGCTAGATTAGAAGACATTAGACTTCTACTTGCTTATGCTTGCTTTATGAAATTCAAACTATTTCAAATGGATGTTAAAAGTACATTTTTAAATGGATATATTTCTGAAGAAGTATATGTAGAACAACCCCCTGGATTTGAAAATCATGCTTTTCCCAATCATGTCTTTATATTAAATAAAGCTTTATATGGTCTAAAACAAGCACCTAGAGCATGGTATGAAAGGCTAAGCAAATTTCTACTAAATAATAGTTTCTCAAGAGGCAATGTAGATACAACCCTATTTATTAAAAGAAACCAAAATGATATGCTAATTATACAAATTTATGTTGATGACATAATTTTTGGGTCTACTAATGAATCCCTTTGTCAAGACTTTGCTAAGCTTATGCAGGGAGAGTTCGAGATGAGCATGATGGGAGAACTCACCTTCTTCCTCGGACTCCAAATCAAACAATCAAAAGAGGGAATCTCCATCATCCAAAGCAAGTACACCAAGGAACTACTCAAAAGATTTGGAATGGAGAACTGCAAACCAATTGGCACACCAATGAGTCCCTCAAGTAAGCTTGACAAGGATGATGAAGGTAAAAGAGTAGACTTAAAATACTACAGAGGTATAATTGGCTCATTATTGTATTTAACTGCAAGTAGGCCTGATATCATGTTTAGTGTTTGCTTATGTGCAAGATATCAATCTAATCCTAAGGAATCTCATTTGAATGCTGTTAAAAGAATCCTTAGATACTTAAATGGTACACAAACTATAAAGTTATGATACTCTAAGGACTCTCAAATTAATTTGTTAGGATATTCTGATGCTGATTTTGCTGGATGTAAATTAGATAGAAAAAGCACAAGTGGAACTTGCCAATTTCTTGGAGTAAACCTAATCTCATGGTTTAGCAAGAAACAAAATTCGGTGGCACTGTCTATGGCTGAGGCCGAATACATTGCAGCCGGAAGTTGTTGTGCTCAAATCTTGTGGATTAAGCAACAACTCGAAGATTTTGGAATCAAACTTAATGAAACACCAATAAAATGTGATAATACAAGTGCCATAAATCTATCTAAAAATCCAATACAACACTCAAGATCCAAACATATTGAAATAAGATATCATTTTATAAGAGAACATGTTCAAAACAAAAATATAATTCTTGAATATGTTTGCACTGAAAATCAATTAGCCGATATCTTTACAAAGGCCCTTAGTGAGGATAGATTCTGTGAAATTAGGAGAAATCTAGGAATTCTAGATCCATTTGTCTGAAATTTCTCAATTTCCAAAGAATAGATGTCAAAATCTCTAAGAGCTCAATTTTCAACATCTATCCTGGTCCCAAAAGCTCAGATTTATCACTCTAAAAACTTATCTTTGAGCAAAATTCCTTCACTCAAAATTTCGAATTTTTCTGGAATTTATTTACATTTTTCCTGAATTTCTGAACTTCATGAGTCGACCCCCATGAGTCGACTCAATGGCAAACTTGTAAATCCCACAAACTTCCCACGGGCTCATTGTTTTTAAATGGGAAACCCTGTTCGTGAGACGACTCTTCCCATCGTTCTTCTTCCAAAAGCCGTCTTCTCCAACTCTTCTTGCTCCAAATCCAAGGATCAATTCTGAGGCAATTCTCCCTCCTACTCTCCACCAAAAATCGCCTCCTTGGAAAAAAGATTTCTCGTGCTTTCTCGCATTGCTCGGTGCGGGTGGAACGTGCCCTAGAACTTCACCGTTCATTCAAAATCCGCTTCTTTTCTCCTCCAAAATCTCTCTTTATTCTCTTGTGATCCCTCCTCCACTGAATTCAAGTCTCCTTGTCTGCTACTTTATTGGATATGGCTCCAAAGATGAAACTTCCCCAAAGAAGGAAATCAATCCGTGAGCCTGAGGAAATTGTCCGAAAGAAAAGGCATGCTCAGTCTTCCAGTGTTCCCGATCCAGTTTCAGTACCTGCTCAAGGTCCCTCTCAATCCTCCATAAGCCCCAGTGTAAATCCTCTTTCTGATAGAAAAGTAGAAACCGGAAAAAATATAGATTTTCGGTTCTTTGAGAAAGAAGGCTTTACTTTTGCAAGTAAGATCAAAAATCAAGGATGGAAACTTTATTGCTCTCTTAAGGAGGTCACCTATGTTGATCTAGTTAGAGAGTTCTACCAGAACCTAAATTATGAAAATGGGTCAGTGACTTCAACTGTCATGGGGATTGACATATGCTTGGATTCTAGAATATTGGGAGAAATACTTCAGTTGCCTAATGAAGGATATTCATATATAGAACTCCCAATTAAAGAAGAAGGGATCAGAATTATCTTAGGAGAAGCTTTTTCAGGAAATTTAAACAAATTGGAAGCAAAGCTATTATCCATTGAGATGAGGGTCCTGCATCAGATTGTGACAAAACTCTTCTTACCTAGGAGTGGTAGACATGACTTACTGTCTGGCAGAGATGTATGTGTCATGTTTCATGTCATCACTCAGACCCCCCTAAACCTCCCCGCACTTATGATAGAGGCCATGAGAGAAACTTTGAACAGATCCAAGGCACACTTGCCTTATGGTATGGCCCTTACTAGAGTATTTAGGAGGTTTGGAGTTAGCTGTGAGGGGGAGACACCTACCAAGCTCTCACATGTGGACACTTTCAACCAACACAGCCTGCACCGAATGGGAGTTACAAAGATTGTTGGTGGTTGGATCAAGGGCTCTGAAGAAAGAACTGAGGATAGAGCTGAAACAAGAGCTGAAGACAGAACTGAAGGCAGAGTAGAAGAAGAAGGTCCATCTTCTCCTGTACATGACTTCAGGGCAGCTTCACCAGATACCCAGTTCATTCCTGATACTGAGGCTGGCCCTTCTGAGTTTACTAGGATGCCCACACCAGTGTATCAGCCAGAGAGCAGAGCACCTCATTCAGAGTTCAGACCGGCTGATGATCAGATCGAGCATATTTCACAGCGTGTGGCTTCTTTGCTATCTAGCCAGTGGAGTAGTACTTCTTTTGCACCTGGAGCTACCTCTTCTGATCAGACCATTACTCTCCACATCTCCACAGTATTTCAGATGATTTCAGATCAGTCCGTCAGGATACAGCAGCTTGAGGACATAGTCTGGAGACTGACTGGCAGAGTTCTTGACTTGCAGGGGCAAGTCCTTGCATTGGCCCATCCCCAGCCACAGGAGTCTACTATTGAGGTCACAGACCTCACTGCAGAGGCTGGTAGACTCAGAGGAGCACTAGAAGGTGGATATGAGCTACTGAGGAAAGAGATCCGAAGATCGAGTGAGCATGCTACCACCCAGTTCACTGCTCTACTTCAATCTGTTTCCAGAGCACTGAACGTACTTGATTCTATCAGACTTATGGTATCAGCCCTAGCATCTCAGCATTCTCAGCCACCCAGTTCATCTCGCCCTCCTACTCGTGGCAGAGGCAGACGGGGTAGAGGACGCACTTCTGATCCATCATCTCCTCACCCTATATCTGATGACTCCGATCATTGACTTATCTTGATCTTTACTAGGTCCTAGGAGTTAGTATCTTGTTCTAGGATCTATACCTCGGGGCCATGTATTGACAATTAGCTGGTTGAATTTTATTTTTAAGAACTATGTATTGAAACAATTATGATATTAATGGAATCATCTTTTACCTATATTTCTACCTCTCTGTAATGATCATATTTTGGTTATATATTTTCTTCTTGTTGAAATATTGTCTTCTCCTTGTTGTTGTTTGCTGTTGATAATTGCTATATTAAGGGGGAGCAAACATCTGTGAAAAACTCTAAAGAGGAAGAAATTAAAGAATAGTTCAGAAAAAGAAAAGGAAGAGTTAACTATGTTTGATGATGTCAAAAAGGGAGAGAAATTAAACAAAAACAAAAATTGAAATTAGACAAAAAGCAAAACCCTAAATTATGAGAAAAAGGGGGAGAAATTAAACAAAAATAAAGATTGAAGAAATTAAACAAATATTGGAGAAATTAAACAAAAATAAGGATTGAAAGATTAAACAAAACTTTGAAAAATTTGGTATCGAAATTTGGTATCAGACAGAACTTAAACAAAAAGTCATCCATCAAAAGCAAAATCATAAGTACAATGCAAATAAGTATTTTTTTTATGCTCTGATATATTTCAAAATTCAAACTTGCTCTGATACATCTTTTGAAATTTTATTCACCTTGATACATCTTAAGAAATTTGTTTTACTCTGATACACCCTACAATTTCTTTTAACTTGCTCTGATACATTATAAAATTTAATCCGATACAGTGTGAAGGTTTCTCTGATAAATTATAACATTTGATCTGATACAGTGAGAAAGTTTCTCTGATATATATTTTTTTTGCTCTAATACAGTGTGAAATTTTTTCTGACATTTGCTCTGATACAGTGTAAAATTTTCTCTGACATTTGCTCTAATACACTGTGAAATTTTCTCTGATATATTATAAAATTTTCTTGCTCTGATACATTGTAAAATCTTTTCTGATATCATTGTAAAAATTATTGTTCTTGCTCTGATACATTGCAAAAGTTATTTATCTTCTCTTGCTCTGATATATCTTAAACTCAAAATGATCTAATACCCTTTTCAAATCTTTAAGAAAATGGACAAACTATTTTTGCATTTATATTACATGCCAAAAGAATCATACTCTTTTCAAGCATATACACCTATAATGGATTCTTTTGAAATTAATGCATTAACATAAGTATTTTTGTTCAAATATTTTGTCATCATCAAAAAGGGAGAGATTGTTGCTCCTAGATTGATTTTGATGATTACAAAGCAGATTGAAGGGATACAAATAATTTTAAAATGAAAAAGTCCTTATGCTCTTCAAGGGCAAAATCATAATTTCACTAAAATTCTGATTTGATAGTACCATTTGGTAGAACAAATGATTTAAAATCTATTGGTGAAAATTTTATTGTGTTTGGACTTATATTTTTGAAGTTATGAAGGTTTGAAGTGCATGAGTCGACTCATGAGTCAACTCATGGCACTGTGAGCTGATTGGCACGCAAAAATTCTCCTTGGCACGCTAGTTTTCTGGCTTGGCACGACTTGTGAGTCGACTCATGAGTCGACCCACAAGGCATGAGTCGACTCATGAGTCGACCCCTGCTAATTTGAGCCAAGAATTTCCAGAAAAGCATTCTCTGGTTTTTGCAACAGAGGTCGACTCATGAGTCGACCCCTGAAGCATGAGTCGACTCATGAGTCGACCCCTACGATGGGAAATGTCAGCAACGGCTATTTTTTTGCCCATTTTAATTACCATTTATGCTTCCTAAAAATCCTCTAACGGCTCTTTATCTACCTAAATTATTTTCTCTTGCTTCTAATGCTACAAAATGCTTTAAATGGTGAAAGAAATTGCAGATTAAATAGCGGATCAAACGTGAAATCAAAAAAGCAGAGGAGCAGAGAAAGAGAGAGAAGAATAGAAGAGAGGATCCGAAATTTGCAAGAAAAAGCCTGAGATCAATGAAAAATCCAAAAAGAAAAAGAGAGAGGATCCACAATATACCAGAGAGATTGTGAAAGAGAAAAGCAAGATCTTTCAAGGAGAGAATTCTTCACGCCTATTGTTTCAACCTTGATCTAGAGATCGTTCAAAGCTTTCAAGAGATCTTCAATCAACAATCAACCTCTTCTCAAGCATTCAAGCGTTCATCCACTTTGAAAAATTCCGAAAAAAGGGATTCTTCATTTGAGTAAAGCTTTTATTGTTATATTCGCTCATTTAAAGGAGCTGTTATTGTATTAATTTGTGCTCTAAATACTCTTACTCTTTGTGAGTTTTTGTTCTTGTTTTTGGAGGATTTCCAAAACAAGGAAAGGTTGATCCAAACCTGAAATCGGAGTATTTTGGGTTTACTTGTACCCGAGAAACAAGTGTTCTAGCTTGGGATAGCTAGTGTCGGAGTTTCCGACATTTTGTATTCGGGTTGAATACAAAGGATAGTGGATTGAAATTTTCAAGTAGGATCTTGGGGAGTGGATGTAGGTGCAAGGTTAGCACCGAACCACTATAAATCCTTGTGTTTGTGGTGTGATTTATCTCTTCACTTTATTTCTTTATTATATTCTTGCATTCCTGCCTTAGGGAATTAATATTGAATTAAAGTCTTTGTTTTGTTCTTCATAAGTAATCTGTTGGGTTTAAAATTTTTTAGAAACCCAATTCACCTCCCCTCTTGGGTTGCATAGCTGGGCAACAAAAAGATTTAGATTTAGGTCTCATCTAATCAGTCATTATATGATCGATCTAATTGGCATGGGCTAAACCAAACCATCAAGCAACCTTATTTAGGATTTAATTTTTCAAATTGATCAGGTAATTGGAGATCGGTGGGGATCCCCCCATTGCTTTTCTTAGACATCAATAAATTGATCAGATCAACGAACAGAATCAATTAAATAACCACCTCCTAATTACTTACCCGAGACATCAATAAGTTAATTGGTCCAAATAGGTTAGCTTAAGCGAATCAGACTCGAGCCATTGAGCTGAATTAGGTCTTTAGATTAATCGATTCTATATATGAGATTTAATCGATTAAATCAACAAAAATAGTATGATCTTAAACTTAATTGACTTAACCCTAATTAATACTTGACTTGATTTGATCAATTACTTAATTGAATTAGACCTATTATGTTCAAATCAAAAACTCTAGATGCAATCCAATTATATGATCTAATTTTTGATTTACCCATGACCAAAATCCTCATGCAAAAATATAAATTTTAGATTTTAAAATTAAATTTTAGATCTAAATTCTTTACATAAAAGATAATTTTTAAATTATGAAACTAATTTTTAGATTTAACATACTAACATATATCTCATATATGTATGTAAATTTAGATCTAAACAAAAATTCAGATCATAATATAATATCATATATCTCATATATAAATTATAAAATATATTAAAATTAATTTTTAGATCTAAATATATAATCATACATCTCATATATAAATCATAAATTAGGTCAAAATAATTTTTAGATTTATGCATGCCTCTATATATCATATATACATGAACTAAAAATCTATCTAGAATAAATTTTAGATCTATGCATGCCTTCATATATCGAATATATGATCTAAAAATTAAATTTAAAAAAAAAATTAAATTCAAAACAATCATCTGTACATCTCATGTATTAAGAAAAATTAGATTTTAAAATTTTTTGCAAAAATATATATATCACTTTCATGCATATGAAATACATGGCTCTAATACCACTATTGGAATTTTATGTCTGGATATGTATGTTTGTTTTAATTTTTTTAAAATAATATAGTAGAATAAAAAATTAAAATATCTTTAAATCTAAATCATGCATGTATAAAATAAAGAACACATGGATCTACATCATATGTTGAAATTAAACACATGCTGAATTTTATGCTGAAATTAAATATGTGATCGAATCACATACCTATTTCATAATTTTTTTCTTCAAATCTGGATATGAAAGAGAGTAGATTTTTTTCAAGATGTGTAAGTGCCTGATCTCTATGGGTATCCACTCAGAATTAGTCTGGAATAGTCCTCTTTGGTGTTGATCTTTCTTTTTCAAGAACAATCACCCTGTGAATCGAAACGAAATCTGGATCGCGATCAAATCTTTGATCCTTCCTTGATCTTTTTCTTCTCTTCTTCTCTTGCTCTTCTTTCTTTGATTATGAAGCAATCAAGGTCTAAAAATTAGCAAGAAAGAGGAGACGCCCAAGCTCCTCTTGGGCATGGAGATAGAGGACGTCCAACTCTTTTGGGTGTTGGATCCAAAGGGAAGAAGAGAGAGAGAGGCATGGGGGGATCTTATGGGAGGCATGGGCTGCTAAAAATTTGATGTAAAGAGCCTTAGAGAAGATTTCTTTAAATGAGCAAAAGGTTTGAATCCTATTTAAACCAAATAGCTCCTTAATGCAAGTCCTACTTGCATTAGGAGATCCTTAGATATTTGACCCCCTTTGAGAGATCCATTAGGTGCCAACTATTGGAGCCTTTGCACCCACTTTTTGACATGCCACATGGAGCCTAGGGGACACCCATGCTGGTCCCACATGTCTTCTTTAGATGGGTATGCCCAACTTGATCAAATCAAGTGGCATCCTATGCAAATAATCAAAAAAATTAATTAAAAATTTGATCTCTTAATTCATATGATCCAAAATCTTAGGCACCCAATAATTAGAACCTAATGAATCTAATTTATTTAGATTATTAGTAAGTAATTAATTTAAATTAATCTTATCAAATGAAAAATTCAAGTGCAAAGAGGAAAGTGGGTTCAACCATGTGCTAGCAAGGTTATCTTGAACTCAATAAGATTTTTCTAAATCCAATTAAGACTTCATAAATCTAATTACTTATTCCAGATCTAATCTCTTTGTCGTATGATTTCATAGGTTCAATTTTATCTGGTAGTGAGATATACAATGATCTCTATCGTAGTATTGTTGAAACTCTTTTCAATGAGTCAGAACGATTTCACTCTGACTCACCAAGGGTTGTCGATTTTAAGCAACTCTAGTGAGCTCTCATAATCTACCAGTAATATCTAACAATATGTAGTGATAATCCAGTAAAATTGAAAAAGAACTTTAAGATATAGTTCACATGTGATTCAGTCTCTTTATCATGAGTCTCGACTAGATGGCAAGTCATGAATAAATCGTCTAACTTTATAATCAGTCACATGATAGATTCGATCAGCTCAAGTCTAAATGTGATTCTTATGAAAATTTTTTTCCATCCATCACAGTATTGTGGCTACAGACTCTTGGACCTAACCTCTCAAATCTCATAGGACTGCTTCTCTCTATCAAGATTGATATATTCCATCTAGATGCATATTCTATTCTTATAGTGGATCAACTATCGTCAACATTCACTACAAGATCTCAATGAGATCATATTTATGTATTGATCAAACTTCAGCAGTCTCACTACAGTCTGTCATACCATCATAGGTCAAAGGACTATTCACATAACTACAGCATCAAGATGATCACTAACGATTGAATAGAAATTTAAATAATCTCTCATATGATCATGTTCAATACTAGTTGTTCTTTAATAACTACCTGTACTCATCGCTCAGTGTCTCTATACTGTAGATCAGAGACTCATCTATCCTGAAGAAAGTGATGTATACGTCGGTCTATCTGAATTAATCACCATTCTCATGATGATATTATGATCAGGAGCATTTAAAAATTTTATATATGTCTCTAATTCTCAATACTTTAAAAATATGTATCAAAGTATCAATTTCATGGATAATTGAAAGACATATCACTCTTAAATAAAAATAAAATTTATCTTTTTATTGATCAAATTAATATATTAAGTATAAAATTATGCCTTAGACTCATTACAATATGTCAGTCGTATTGGCTTCTGGGACACACATCTAATACCACCATTATGGAAGCCGCCAGCGAGAGAATTTTTTTATCTTAGGTGGTGTTGTAGGTCCGATTTGAAGGATTGATTGCAGACCTGAAGCTAGCATCCGATTTAGAAATCTTGACCAGCCATCTTGCGATCGTCTCTCCCTCTCTCGACTCTCCGATGGTAATAGATTGGCACTAGAGGAAGGGTCTGACCTATATTTGAGGTTTTGAGCTCTTTTCTCTCTCCAAATCTAAGTATGGGGAATAGAAAAATAATGACGACAACTTCTGCCACCCTTCCAAAAGTGCCTGTGGAACCCGTTGAGCTTGATCAAGGTCATTAGGATCTTAATATTTTGGAGGTGCCGACCACCTCAGTTGTCACCTTTGAGCAGTTCCCGCAACTCCTGTGGTGGGTGCAAGCCTGACCACCATAATGCACAACCTGTAGCTATCAACCCATTAGTCTGTTCTAATATTGAGTGATTATCTAGCCTCGGTATGCTTTAATCTTTCTCCTCCCTTAAGGAGCCTGAGGTGAAGCAACCAATCTCACCCCACCATCCTAGAAGAGGTTTCTCGAGTTTTTCGATCCATCCATTAGATCCCTGAGCAAGCTTTGTTTCATCATCATCCTCATCCTAGGGATGGCGAGCGAGGTAAGGAGTGCAAACACTCTCCTCCTTCTCTTTCACTCTCTTGCTCATCGTTAGATTCATCTATGAGCAGATCTATGAGCCGGTGGTCCCGAAGGAGGACCAGAGAGCTGTTAGATGCATGTCCTAGAAATTAATTATTGGTTGGCATATTTTTATTCTATAACATAAATTTGTATTAAAACTATTGATTTAATCAACAAAGGCAAGTTTTTCTTTTCCATTTAGGTGTTATGTATTCTTGAATCATCTTTGAAATTGATGTTATGATACATATTCTCAAATATTGAGAATTAAAAATATATATGATTGATTTCTAAATTACTTTTGATTTTAGAATAATCATGAAAAAAGTGATTTATCTAAATAGATCGATGCACGGTTCACTTCCTTCAGGATAGATGAGTCTTTAATCTATGGTGTAGAGATACTGAATGAAAAGTATAGATAGTTGTTAGAGAATAACTAGTACTGAGTGTGACCATACGAGAGATTACATAGATTTTTATTTGATCGTCAGTGATTATCTCGATGCTGTTGTTGTGTGACTAGTCCTTTAACCAGTGGTGTCACAGTTGCTCACAGTAAGACTGCTGTAGTTTGACGATACATAAATATAAACTCGATTATGAGTTTTTATAATGGATGTTGGCTTCAGTTGGTTGAACTATGCGAGCGATGTGTGCATCTATATGGGATCTATCGACCTTGTTACAGAGTTGTCCTATGAGATTTGAGAAGCTGAGTCTATAAGTCTATGGCCATAGTAGTGTGATTGATGAAAAAGAATTTTTATTTGGTATCACTAATAGATTTGAGCTGATCAGATTTATCATATGACTGTTGATGAGATTTGACGAATTATCCATGACCTACCATCTAGTCAGAGCTTACGATAGAGAGATCGTATCATACATTAACTACACCTAAAGATTTTTTTTTGATTCTATTGGGTTGCCACTACATATTGCTAGATGTCACTGATAGATTGTGAGAGCTCAATAGGATCATTTTAGATCAATGATCCTTATCGAGTTAGAGTGAAACTGTTTCGACCCACTGAAAGGAGTTTCAGTGATACTTATGATAGAAATCATAGTATGTCTTACTACTAAATAGAATTAAATCTATGGGGTCACACATAAAGAGAAAAGATCTAAATTGATTATAATTGAATTTATGAAGTACCAATCTATATGGATTTAGAGAATCTTGTTGGGTTCATGTTAACCTTGCTAGCACTTGGATGAACTCAATTTCTCTTGTAGTTGATTTACTTATGTGATAAATTTTAATCAATTTTTGTACTTGATTTG
This sequence comes from Elaeis guineensis, assembly GCF_000442705.2. Lineage (NCBI taxonomy): Eukaryota > Viridiplantae > Streptophyta > Magnoliopsida > Arecales > Arecaceae > Elaeis > Elaeis guineensis. The sequence goes on from NC_025999.2 coordinate 19,214,023, forward strand.
AGCATAATTGAATTTAATTTAATAAGATCCAATGGTTGGATATTTAATTTATGGCTTGGATTAAATCAAGAAAGAGTTTCTTGATTTTATTCATTAAGAATCTTTGAAGAGAATTTATGAAACTATGTAGGGTGATTTGAGACTTTTAATTGGGTCCCATATGATGGGATGCCTAGCACTAGGTGTGGACTTAGGTGAGTTTTGGGTGGTGTCTCATTTATTTGATTCAAGTATATTATGGCTAGGACTTCTAATATGATTAAAAAGAGGGATCCTAATTTGATTAGAACATCCTTAAGTTGTCTATATAAAGGATCCTAGCCTTTACTTCTAATAAGATCTCACCTCCTCCCTCTTTTCCATCACCTGTTACTGTGCCCATGCCTCCTCTCATTTTTCTTTCTCTAGCTTATGCCCTCTCTCTCTAGGTGTCCCTCCTTGGAGTTGAAAGAGAGGTGGGCGGCAACTTGGTTGGAGTCAAGTGTTGGTGCCAACTAGTTTCTTGATTTCTTCCCTTTCCTCTCAAGTTTGTTAGGAGTTAGTTACAATCACTTCTTGATTGTTGTTCTTCTTGATTAGTTAAGGAATCAAGAAAAATTCTTGATTTCTTCAAGAATCAAAAAAGAAAAATTAAAAGGGTTCATAATTAAAAGCCTCTCCAGGCTTGGTTCAAGCCTATTCATGCTTTTGGTTTAAGCAAGCAGGAGTCAAGAGAATCTATTCAGGCCGGTCCTATGGATACCCATAGAGATAGGATACTTGTACTACTGATTTAAAACTTGTTCAGACTCCAGATTCAAAGATTGAATTGGATTCAACCCTAGCTACAGTTTTGAAGCAAAGAGAAAGCGATTCAGATATGTGAATTGATTGCAGGCTTTCATTTATTATTTTTGAAATTAATTTATGTTAATTTCAGCATATAAATTAGATCTATAGGTACTTTCATATGACAAATGCATACTTAGATTAAAAATATTTTAATCTAATTTTTTTATTATATTTTAGATTTAAAAAAATTTTGAAATCCACATGTACTAGCATCTATAAAAAATCCAACAGTGGTATCAAAGTCACATATTTATTTGAAAGTAGCATAAAAATTTTGAAAATTATTTTTAAAATTCTAATTATAGATTATACATGAGATGTATATATTAATGTTTAAATCTGAAAAGTATTTTAGATCTGATTTTTACTCATATATGCGATATATGAAAGTATGCATAGGTTAGAAATTAAATTTTTATGATCTGAATTTTTTATATATACGATATATGATGGTATATTTAGATATGAAATTAAGTTTTAAAAAATTTAATTTTTTTTATGTATATGATATATGATTGCATGTATGTTTTAAAAATATTTCGAAGATCGAAAACTTACTTTTTATGTAATTACTTTAGATCTAAAATTTATTTCAATGATCTAAAATTAATGTGTGCATAAATTCTTAGGCTGGATAGTTTTACTTTAGGTCAATGAATTGTATCTTTGGTTACAATTAGATCATATTGGGTTGAAATCGATGTAGCTATTGATCAAACCGAATCAAGTATTGATTTGGATTGAATCAATTGAGCTTATGATTCTATAAGTATTATAGATTGAATTGACTAAATCCCATATATAGAATCAAGTCAATCTAAGGACTTAATCCAGCTTTATGGTTTGAATCCAATTCACCTAAGCTGACTAATTAAAATTAATAAGCCATTTGGTGTCTAAGGTAAGTCTCAATCGATGGTTTTTAATTAGGAGGCTACTCACCTAGATAATTTTACTTACAGCGAGTTAATGATGTGCCCTCTTGTCGGTCTCACTTACATGGCCAATTAGATGATTGGTTTATTAGTTGCTAAAGTATTTTGGTTTAGCCCATGCCAATTAGATCGGTCATGTGATGACTGATTAGATAAGACCTAGCCTAAATCTTCTTAATTAATATTAAGCCTTATGGTCTTCCATCATTATAGAAGAGCGGGCATGGTACTGACGTTTACTATTTTCGACTAGTTATAGTGGTTCAGTTGTATTGAAAATATGCAACCACTCTACTAGTAAAGAATTGCTTCAGGGTGAAGATGGGGTTGGGCTCAATATATGTTATTTGAGAGACTCAATGAAGGCTTCACACCTGTTTGTGAATGGTGGATCAAGCTTAACTAAGGAGTAGGGCAATATATATTATCTGAACTCTCATGACTTAGAGATCAAGTCACTGCAATATGCTTAAAGAAGTATCTGGACAAAGAGTTGCCTATGCATCGGTGTGTGTATTATCAATAACTATCAAATGAGGTGCATGGTATCGATGGGACCGTAGCACCCACTAGAAATCTTGTATTAATCGCGTCAGATTTTCGTTCTTCATCCAGAGAGTATCGAAATTCAAAAAAATAGTGGGAGTCTATTTGCATCTAAAAGTCTCTAGAGCAAATATAAATTTCAAGTAGAAATGTCTAACTAGAATCTCTACTCTCACAGATAAATAATATCGTCCTCTAACCCACTAGCCCGCATCTTTGAAACCAACCGACTGATCGATACAAATTATAAGGACTGGCTCAAAAATCTCAGGATAGTCTTAACTCCCAAAAAGATTGGATATGTACTAGATCAGGATGCCCCAGCCTTATCAGCTTGTCCTATGACAGGTGGATGGATGATGACCTTAGGGTGAAGTCCTATATGCTGGTTTCTATGTGAAATGAGTTATAGAGCCAGCATGAGCACATGCCCACTACCCGTGCCATGATCATTCACCTGTAAGAGTTGTACGGTGAGCAGAGTCAGACTACATACTTTGAATTATCCATGCAGTTGTTGAATATGAAGATGCACGATGGACAGTCAGTCTACGATCATTGTATGACAATGATCAAGGACCTAGAGGAGCTTGAGAAGCTCAGGCTTAATATGCAGCGAGAATTAAAGATCGATTTGATCCTCCAATCTCTGACCAGTTTGTTTGGACAGTTTATCATAAACTATCATGTGAACAAATTGGACAGTAACTTATCCAAGTTGGTCAATATGCTTGTCATTGCTGAGGATACTTTGAAAAATTTAAGGGACTCTGTTCTTGCTGTTGAGCGGACACCTTCTAAAAGAAAGTCTCAAGAAAAGAAAAAGAATAAGCCTGCAAAGAAGTTGAAGAAGGAGAGTAAGCCTAAAAAGGATACTTTGAAGAAAGTTATGGAGAAAAGAAAGTGATTCCACTGTAACTCCAACAGTCATTAGAAAAGAAACTATCTATCTTACTTGAAGAGCCTGAAGATGAAAAAGGATGATCAATCTTCTAAAGGTATGCTCATAATAGAATCTAACCTAATGATTTTTTTTACTTCTAGTTAGGTATTGGACTTTGATTCTAGTGCTTATATTTGTACTTCAATACAGGATCTAATAGAAAGTAAGATGTTGAGGCAAAGTGACATGACCTTCCGGATCGGCAATGGAGCAAAGGTTGCTACAGAAATCATTGAAATCTACCCTTTTGGATTATTATGAGGATTTAAATTAGATTTAAAAGATTGTTATTTTGTTTCTGTAGCTAGTTAAAATTTGATTTCGATCTCTGTACTAGCATAGGATGGATTTATTTTTTAATTTAATAAAGATTTTTATTCTATTTATTTATAAAATAAATTGGTTGCATCTGATCTTTTGATTGACAATCTTTATCACTTGCATGTTGATGCTAATATGAATTTAAATAAGCAAGTAGTGAGAGCCATAGGCCAAAAGAGATTCAGAGATGAATTTTATCATAAGTACTTGTGGCACCATAGGCTTGGCCATATTAGAGAGGACAGGATAAACAAACTAAAAAAGAATGAAATCCTTGACTAAGTTAACTCTAAGTCGATTCTGGCCTGTGAATCATGCCTTCGAGGAAAAATGGCTAGGTTACCCTTTGTAGGATAAGAAAAAATGGACACTGAGTTACTAGCCCTAGTATACACTGATATATGTGATCCATTTGATGTGCAGATCAAGGATGATTATAGCTACTTCATTATCTTTACTGATGATCTATCATGGTATGGATATATGTCTCTTATGAAACACAAGTTTGAAGCCTTTGAAAGGTTCAGAGAATTCAGACAAGAGATAGAGTTGCAAATAGGTAAACCCATTAAAATCCTATGATCTGATCGAGGAGGGGAATACTTGAGTACTGAATTTTTGGGATATCTTAAGGTGAATGGTATTGTCTCTCAATGGACTCCTCCTGATATACCTTAACTCAATGGGATCTCCGAAAGGAGAAATAGGACCCTATTGGATATGGTTCGATCTATGATGAGCTTCACTGATTTACTTATATTTTTTTAGAGATATGTCTTACTTATTATGATACATATTTTAAATAGGATTCGTTCTAAGTCTGTTTCTACCATACCATATAAGATATGATATGGTAAAAAGTTGAGTCTGAGATACCTTAAGACTTGAGGATATCCAGCCTATATTAAAAAATAGAAAGCTGACAAGTTAGAGAATAGATCAGTTGTAGCTCGATTTATAGGGTATCTTAAAAAATTCTTGGGGTACTATTTTTACTTTCCATATGATCACAATCTGATTGTGAGTCATAATACTATATTTTTAAAAAAATAGTTTATCTAGGATGGAGGCAGTGGGAGGCTAGTTGAGCTCGATGAGAAAGTTTTTGAAGAGCAACGAGCTATAGATCTCCAAAAATCTATTCATGATGAGCCAGTAGTATATGTTCCACCTCCACCTTGTAGATCAGGTACAATCTCTCATCCTCCTGAAAGATACATGGATATGCTAAAAATTGATGTAGAGGAAGCATTCCTTGTGGGAGATAGGGATCATGGTGATGATCCTAGTACCTTTGATGAGATGATATCTAACATCAATTCTGAGAAATGGTTAGATATAATGAAGTCAGAAATTGATTCAATACACTCGAATCAAGTATGGACCTTAGTGGATCCACTGGAGAAAATTATTCTCACTAGGTGGATCTATAAAAGAAAAATAGGTATTGATAGTAAGGTATAGACCTATAAGGCAAAGCTGGTGGCGAAGGATTATAGTCAGCATGATGGTATTGACTATCATGAACTTTTTTATCTATAGCCATGCTAAAATCCATTCGCACATTGCTTATTATTGTAGCTTACTATGATTATAAAATCTAGCAGATGGATGTGAAAACTATTTTTCTGAATATCTTGAAGAAGATATTTATATGGAGCAACCTCTAGGTTTCACATCTGGTGATAGTGATCACTGAGTCTGCAAGCTGCAAAGGTCCATCACCAATCCTGATGGCATCATAGTAGAACAAGCTTTCCATTTTGGCTTCAAGACCTTGAACAATGAAGCAGAATACTAGGCTCTCTTGGTCGAGTTAGGACTCACCCAAAAGCTTAGAGTCCAACACCTTTAAGTCTTCAGCGACTCCCAACTGGTGGTTGGCCAGTTTTAGAGGGAATATGAGGCAAAGGCATCCTCCATAGGGAAGTATCTGGAGAAGGTATGAGAAATAATCCCCTCTTTCAATAAATTCAAATCTTGCAGATAGCCAGGATGGATAATGCTCTAGCAAACCTATTGTCAAAGCTAGCAACATCCATATACACTGATATCCGAATGCCGACCTATCTGGAGACTCTTGATAGACCCAACATCGAGAAAGAGCCAACCTAGGTGATGTAGGTGAACCTCGAACCCAGCTAGATGGATCCACTGGTCAAGTACCTACAGGATACTATGAAAAAATATGTTCCAAAGTCAATCGTCAACCTATTGATGGTTGTACTATTTGATATAATTATATATAAATTAATTAATAAAATATTTATTTGATAATTTTCATCATAAGCTTGTACATCTTCTATATCGAACTTCTATGTTATGATGAAAGTTCTTAGGACTATTTTAAATCAATAAAGAAAGATTTATCATTTAGTCCTTAAATGAGTTCGCAACCAAATGATATACTATTATATGGACGATAGACATATCAAGTATAGATCGTTGCATGCCATATAGGTTGGTTGTCCTCTTAACCAAGGAGCATAGAGATACTGAAATGACATGCAGGTGAAATATAGGAGTATATTTCACTGAATGTGACCAACTCTGGAGCACTCTACTGTTAAGAGTCACTCCAAAGGGATATGGGTATAAGTATCTTTCTGACCTAAGATTACCACGGTGACTTGCAAGCAACTCACTGTCTTTGGTGTCGGACTCCATAAATTTTTAATTCAAGATCGGAAGGTTTCTGGGCACAGTCAAGTACTTGTGAAGTTGGTGTGTGAGTCAAAATAGAATTAACTACTCTAAGAGATTGGAGAGAATGCTTTGTGTTTCAATTTAGTAAGATCTTGGCCAGGATAATCTTTGTGAGGAGTCACAGGATTTATTAAGTTGAGACACATAATGGATGCACTGTTAAGAGTTGACAGTTTAAACTCTAAGTCATCCTAGCATTAAGGATCAAAGGAATAAATTATATGATAACTATATCCAAATAGGTTCTTGAGTGTTACTTTGCATACATTCGACCTATCCGGATGTCGGGTACCATTGCTAGATGGTTACTCTGATTGGTATAGAAATCAGTTTCTATGCTACCAGTTTAGGTTTGAACCTATAGGGTCACATACATTAGAAGTATTTCTTCGATCACATGGTTAATCTGAAGAGTCACATTGGACGAAGTCTCTGCTGAAGAGTCTCACTAGATGGAGACTCTAGAGAAGAGTCTCATTAGACTTGGACTCTAGTATTAATAGAGGATTAATTAGTGATTAGATCACTAATTAGCTTAATTTGATTGATCATTAAAGTCTGGATCAAGTCTGATTGAATTGGATTTAATCAAATCAAGTCTGATTAGGTTATGAGATGACCTAATCGGTAAAAAAAAAATGATCCTGATTTGATCGGATCTATGGCTTAATTATTTTATTGATTTAATCAGATTTAATTGAGATTATAGGAGCCTAATTAAATTAAATTTATCATATTTTAATTGGGTCTAATTGGATTGGGTTTGAAAGAAATCCAATTGGTTAAACCCTAGAGTCCCAAATGAATGGGACTCTCTCATTGTGCTACCCAAATTGTCTCATGCCTTTTCTCACCATACAAAATTAGTTTGTTCATGAGAAAATCAAAAGATAATCCTTCTTTTATCACTCATTAAGGATAAAAATTGATTGATTTTAATTTGAATTCAAAATAGTTTGAATTTCAACCTAAAATCTTATCCATATCCTTCCACACATTGGTTGTTTTTGAAGGCACCTATTGTCTGTGAGAAAAAGAAGTCTTTCTGATGATTTTTCATGCTTAATTTTCTTTGGTAAGTCCCTCTTTAAGTCAAATAAGAGTGAGAAAATATTGGAGTCAAATTAAAATTCAAAATAATTTGAATTGCAACAAACTCTAGCTCTTATTCTGTCTTACTTGGTTTGTGTGACAACCATAAAAAGGTTATAATTTTGTATGTCAACAAGAGAGAGATTTTCACTATGAGATATCAAAGAGAAAGAGAGGCCAAAATCCTTCTTTAGGTTGTGAGGTTTGGGTGGTTTTCTTTCTTCTTTGGCATGAACAAAAGAGAAGACTATTCTCCTCTCAGGTGAGAGACCTAGAACTATTCATGATTTTTGGGTGAAAAAAAATTAAAGGGAAGAGAGTCTTCATCAGATTTTTCTCCATCATCCAGCATCCTTCTCTAATCCATCTTTGACATGAAAAAGATCTGAGGTGATAAAAAAAAGAGATCAAGTTAGATCTGCCATCAAAAGCCGACTGCGCAAGCTAGCACTCCCGTAGAGGGTTTATCGGTCTAAGGGACTTCATGTAGACCATCTGTAGAGATCGGATGCTTGTGCGGCTATGAGCGACTAGAGAAGACTTTTAGATCTACATTTTTAATTATAGAGTTTGACTATCCATACTCAGGTATTGGGTTCGAAACCCTAGAAGTGGTAGATTAGATCTATCACTAAATACTATTTTTGGTTCATATGCTTGTCATTTTAAATTTAGATTTGTATGCATATAAATTCATATCATAGATCCATTTGTCGAAGTTTTAAGATTAAATATTATGCATGTATTTATAGATTAAATAGTTTAATCTAATATTCTTTCGTTAAAATTTTTTGAAATGCATGCATGAAACCCCTGCGCATCCCAACAGTGGTATCAGAGCCATGGTTCGATATGACATGATATTATATGTATATAGATCTATAATTTAATTTAGATTAGATTTTATATATGATATTTTGATCTAAAATTAGTTATAGATCTAATCACATAAATTAATATAAGGTTGTCCTGCTGTAGGGTTTACCCCTCACAGTGCAATGGTTGTTCTAGTCTGTGCTTATCTTTATAAAATCTGATTTTAATTTGAAGCACGTAAAATTTATTTATGATGATTATTATCTAATTTTGATATGATCAAAATATAATAATCAAATTTAAAATAATTTATATTAGATTTAACTTATTTAGATTAGATGATCTGAGTAGCGAAGTAATCAGATCGGATTTGTCACCAGACTGTCTGATCATAGGAGGTAATAGAGATTAGATCTTCTTTTTTTTTATTCAATTGAATCTTCTTATGATGTGTAGGAGTGCCATTGTGACTATATCCCATGAAGATGAATACAAAAAAAAATTATATTTTTTAAAATCTTAAAATTGTGTATATGATACATTATATGAAAAGTAGTTGCATCTAATCTTTGCAAATAAAAGATAGAATCATGAACATATTTAGAATAATTCTAAAATAATTTATAATTAATTTTATTACTATTTATGTAGAATTATTTTGATCTAAAATTAATGTAATTATTGTAGTTCGCCTGTTGAGTCGACTTAGTATTATTTGGATCGACTCAGGATCCTGATTCCTCAGCTCAATTTCTATTGAGCTGACTCATTGTTATAGACTAAAAATTATGATTAATAATTCATCATCAGTAAGTCCACTAAGTCTTAAAATTTAATCAACCCATTGTGATGAGTAGGCTCAATCCAGGGGTGAGCCGATTCAAGTTTCAGATCTAAATGATTGTACATAAAATTAATTATAAAAATATTTTATAAAATTAAAAATTATTTTTAAATATCGAACCCCTACCCACAGTCTCAAACTTAATTGAGAATTAAGTTGAACCTATTAGATCTAGAATTATGAATTAAAGATCTAATGTCATTCGTATAAAACATGGGTGATGGATTTATGGGTTAGTTTGATCAAATCCTCCTAATTGGGTTAGACCTAGGGTTAGAATCAAAAATCAAATAGACTAAGAAGAGAAATTAAATTAAATCAAAATTTTTCTAGAGCCAAAATAATAGTTGTAGTTGATCGAGTCCATGTCTTTGATTAGATCTAAATGGACTTTGATCTTGAGCTCAGCGGTCGAACCCAAATCCATAAGTAGATCCAATTGAAACTGATTAACCAGTTGGTATCTAAGGTAAGTTTGGTAGTCTTGACTAGTAATTTTTAATTGGAAGCTACTCACATAGATTGAGTCTATGATGAGTTAATGGCATATCCCTCCCACTGATCTCACTTATCTGGCCAATATGGTGAATCAAATTTTAATCAAATCACTTAATGATTAGGATTGATCCATGCTTACTAGAAAATTAATTTGACTAATTTAGATGCCCTTAGTTCAACTTATCTTTATCCTCGACATGACTTGATGAAGTCAGTGGGAGGATTGAGATTAGTTGGTCTATGTATTTAATTCTGTTAAATTATATTAACCAAATCTTCTAAATTCTTAAATCCATAAAATGAGCTAGTTATGATGATAACTAGATCATAGCCTTCCATTAAGGTGAATAGTAATGGATCCATTATTTCTGATTGATATTATAGGCACCATCCGTCTGGTGTTTCTCTGAATGATGAAATTATTATTCATCATATGATAACTTTGTTATACTATCTGATGAATGGTTAGATTGATCGAGCTATACTCGGACCCGATTATTTATTAGTTAGAATCACTTAGTAGGTTCATATTAATGGTTGGACCTAACCAGAACTTTCAGTGGAGGCCCATCATCAAAATTAATTATTAAAAATTATTTAAAGAAATAATTGATTGAGAATCTATCCATAGATGTATATGGGTTGGTCAAGCTATACTCGGACCTATATGCAGTCTGTGTGGATTCTAGTATCTGCTAAGAAATTAAAGTAATTTCTCGAATTAGAGGTAGATGCTATCAATTCGTATAAAATAGTGAGAGAATCTTTAGACTAAAGTCCATATCTTTAGGCTTAATTAATTCGTATACTAATTAGGTCTGTATTTTTTTTTTAAAAAATAGCTAGTAATTTATCACTCCACTCATTGTTTGACAGTGATGAGCTTATTGGATCCAACTTTGATAGCTAGTATCAGAAGTTAAATATTGGTCTTGAGCCCAATCTAGCTAAAAAGTTTAGAGCTGAATCGAGTTAAGCAGACTATGACCCAAATAGGCTAAAGAGAAATGAGCAATTAGTTGCTGATCAAGATGCTTATATGATAATACTTTATAATTTCTCTATATGTGATACTACTACCTGGGTATTGGATATCGAAGGTCCAGTTCACATATGTAATTCATTGCAAGGATTTCAAGTTAGTAAAAAATTTGAAAACGACGAGAGATTCTTAAATATGAGGGATGGAAGTCAAGTTTCAATCTGAGCTTTAGGAGTTGTCGAGCTTATTTTCAAGTCTAATAGTGTCATTTTAAGTGATTGTCACTATTGTCTATCTTTCTTGATGAATATAATCTCTATCGATCTTTTGGTCAAACATGATAATAGTTTATCAATAAAGAATGATTATTGTGATATCATTATGAATGATATTACAATAATGCGAGGATAATTAAGAAATGACATCTATGTATTGTCACAATCTATGAGTGTAATGTACACTCCAAATAAATATTCAAAGTTAGATAATATCATAGATGCCTACCTTTGGCATTGTAGGCCCGATCATATTAACAAAAGCAGGATAAATAGGTTAGCACAAGAGGATATTCTCAATATTAATAATTGTGAATCATTACCAACCTGTGAGTCTTATCTTCTTGAAAAGATGACTAAATCACCTTTTACTGAAAAAGATGACTAAATCACCTTTTACTAGAAAAGATGAATGAGCTAGTGAAGTTCTAGGTCTAATACGTAGTGACGTTTGTGGACCTATCAATATTAGTGCCAGAGGAGGGTATAGCTATTTCATTACGTTTATAGACGATCTATCTAGGTATGGGTATGTTTACTTGATGAAATATAAGTCTGAATCATTTAAAATATTCAAATAATTTTATAATAAAATAGAAAAATAAATTGAAAAAAAGATTAAGACTCTTCGGTCTGACCGAGGGAGTGAATACCTTTCTAGTGAATTTCTAACATATCTTAGAGAGAATAGGATTCTCTCACAATGGACTCTTCCAGGGACACCACAGCATAATGGTATCTCAGAAAGAAGGAATCGGATCCTGTTGGATATGGTTCGATCCATGATGGGGTTTGCAAGTCTGTCGATCTTTTTTTAGGGATACGCACTTGAGACAGCCTGTTTTATGTTTAATAATATTTTGAGCAAGTCAGTTAGTAAAACACTATATGAGATATGGTCAAGAAGTAGGCCGAACCTCACTTATCTTAAGGTCTGGAGGTGTCCGGCTTATGTCAAACGATTACAAATTGACAAGCTCGGACCTAGGTCTGATAAGTGTAATTTTGTAGGATACCCCAAGAAAATAAGGGGATATTACTTTTACCTTCCTGTTGAACAAAAGATATTTATCAGCAGTAAGACATACTTTTTAGAAAAGGAGTTCCTTAGTGAAGGAATAAATGCCTCTAAAGTCAAGCTTGACGAAGTTCGACGGGTAGAAGAACCAACACCAGTGACTGAATCTGAATCAGATTTGATAAGATAAAATCTAGAGCTCAATATACAAACATCCTTAAGGTGATCTGGTAGAGTACCACATCAGCCGGACAGATACCTAGATTTCTTGGTCTGGGACAGAGATCCTGTTGAGCTCGATGAGAATAATGAGGATCCAGTCACCTATATGGATGCAATGTAGAGGTCCTACTCTATGGCTTGAAGCTATAAAATCTGAAATAGAGTCTATGAAGATCAACAATGTGTGGATATTGGTTGATCCTCCTGAGGGCTAAAACTCATAGGGTGTAAATGGGTCTTCAAAAGGAAAAGGGGCACAGATGGGAAGGTTGAGATCTATAAAGCCTGTCTGGTTGCCAAGGGGTATCGTCAACATTATGGTGTTGACTATGATGAGATGTTCTTTCTTGTGGCAATGCTCAAGTCCATTCGGATCATGCTTACGATAGCAGCATATCTGGACTATAAAGCCTGACAAATGGATGTGAAGATAGCTTTTCAAAATGGAGAGCTGATTGAAGAGGTATATATGATGCAACCTGAAGGGTTCACATCTACAGATGAGTCCAAAGTGTGCAAGCTTCAAAGATCTATTTATGGATTGAAGCAAGCATCTCGAAGTTGGAATATACATTTTGATAAGATGATCAGAACGTATTGCTTTGTTAAGAACGGAGAGGAACTCTGTATATATAAGTGGGTCAATGGTTCAATAATTATATTTTTTATTTTGTATGTGGATGATATTCTCTTAACTGAAAATGATATCCCTGCATTACAGAGAATAAAAGTGTGGCTGTCGTCATAATTCTCTATGAAGGATATGGGAGAAGCAGCCTACATCCTAGGAATGAAGATCTATAGAGATAGATCTAAGAGGTTGCTCAAACTCTTCCAATTAACGTACATAGATACCATACTGAAATGGTTCAGCATGGAGAATTTCAAAAAAAGCTATCTTCCGATAGGCTATGAAATTTTTTTCTCAAAGAAGAATTGTCCGAGAACTCCTCAAAAGAGAGAGAGCATATGAGTAGAATTTCATATGCCTCGACAGTAGGTTCTATAATATACGTCATGATATGTACAAGATTGGATGTAGCATACTCACTAGAAGTATTGAGCAGATACCAATCAGATTTGAGTATCCTTAAATATTTGAGAAATACTAAGGACCAGTGGCTCGTTTATAGAGAATCTGACTTGAAACTCGTGAGATATACTGATTTCAACTTTTAGTTAGATTGTGATGATAGCAAAAATATATCGGGATATATCTTTACCCTAAATGATGGAACTGTTTGCTGAAAAAGTTTCAAGCAGCACACCATAGTTGATTCAGTTTGCGAGGTGGAATACATCGCGGTATCCGATGCTGCAAAGGAAGCTGTGTGGCTAAGAAAGTTCATCACCGAGGTTAGAGTGGCACCCTCCATCGATGGTCTAGTTCTGCTTTATTACAATAGTACTGGAGCCATAGCTCAGGCAAAGGAGCTGAAAGCACATCAATGGATAAAGCATATTCTGCATCGCTACCATCTTGTCCGAGAGATCGTGGATCGAGATGACATCAACCTTCAGAAGATCGATGAAAAAGAGAATCTGGCCGACCCATTAACTAAAGCTCTTGAGGTAAAAGAATTCAAAGATCACAAAATGAAGATGGATATACGATACTGTATCGATTGACTTTAGTACAAGTGGGAGTTGTTGAAAAAGGTATCCCAAAATCAATCGTTAGTCTATTGATGGTTATGCTATTTGATATAATTATATATGAATTAATTAATAAAATATTTATTTGATAATTTTCATCATAAGCTTGTACATCTTCTATATCAAACTTTTGTGTTATGATGAAAATATTTAGGACTATTTTAAATCGATAAAGGAGGATTCATCGTTTAATCCTTAAATGAGTTCGCAACCAAATGATATGCTATTACTAGGATGATAGACATATCAAGTGTAGGTCATTGTGTGCCATATAGATTGGTTGTCCTCTTAATCAAGGAGCATGGAGATGCTAGTTTGGTATGCAGGTGAAATGTAGGAGTATATTTTACTGAACATGACCAACTCCGGAGTACTCTACTGTCAAGAGTCACTCCGAAGGGATATGGGTATAAGTGTCCCTCCGATTTGAGATCACCACGGTGACTTGCAAGCAACTCACTATACTTTGATGTCGGATTATATAAATTTTTAATTCAGGATCGAAAGATTTTTGGGTACAGTCAAGTACTTATGAAGTCAATGCATGAGTCAAGATGGAATTGACCACTCTAAGAGATTGGAGAGAATGCTTTGTATTTTAATTAATAAGATCTTGACCAGGGCAATCCTTGTGAGGAGTCACAGGATTTATTAGGTTGAGACATATAATGGATGCACTATTAAGAGTTGACAGTTTAAACTCTAAGTCATCCTAGCATCAAGGGTCAAAAGGATGAATTATACGGTAACTATATCCAAATAGGTTCTTGAGTGTTGCTTTGCGTACATTTGACCTATCCGGACGTTAGATACCATTCCTAGATGGTTACTCTGATTGGTATAAAAATCAGTTCCTGTGCTACCGACTTAGGTTTGAACCTATGGGGTCACACATATTAGAAATTTTTCTCCGATCACATGGTTCATCTGAAGAGTCACATTGGACGGAGACTCTGCTGAAAAATTCCACTGGACGGGGACTCTAGAGAAGTGTCCCACTAGACTTGGCCTCTATCCTTAATAGAGGATTAATTAATGATTAGATTACTAATTAGATTAATTTAATTAAGCATTAAAGTCTAGATCAAGTCTGATTGAATTGGATTCAATCAGGTCAAGTCTGATTAGGTTATGAAATGACCTAATCGGTAAGGGAGAAATGATCCTGATTTGATCGGATCTATGGCTCAATTATTTTGTTGATTTGATTAGATTTAATTGAGATTATAGGAGCCTAATTAAATTAGATTCATCATATTTTAATTAGATCTAATTGGATTGGATTTGAAAGAAATCCAATTGGTTAAACCCTAGAGTCCCAAATGAATGGGACTCTCTCATTTGTGCCACCCAAATTATCTCATATCTTTTCTCACTATACAAAATTAGTTTATGTATAAGAAAATTTAAAAATAATCCTTTTTTTATCACCCATTAAGGGTAGGAATTGGTTAGTTTTAATTTGAATTCAAAATGTCTTGAATTTCAACCTAAAATCTTATCCATATCCTTCCACACGTTGGCTATTTTTGAAGGTACCTATTGTGTGTGAGAAAAGAAAGTCTTTCTGATAGTTTTTCATACCCAATTTACTCTGGTAGGTCCCTCTTTAAGTTAGATAAGGGTGAAAAAAAGTTAGAGTCAAATTGAAATTCAAAATGATTTGAATTGCAACAAACTCTAGCTCTTATCTTGTCTTACCTGGTTTGTGCTACAACCATAAAAAGGCTAGAATTTTGTGCACCAACAAGAGAGAGATTTTCACTGTGAGATATCAAAGAGAAAGAGGGGCCAAAATTCTTTTTTGTGCTGTGAGGTTTGGGTGGTTTTCTTTCTTCCTTGGCATGAACAAAAGAGGAGACCGTTCTCCTCTTGGGTCAGAGACCTAGAACTATTCTAGGTTTTTGGATGAGGGAGCAATCAAAGAGAAGAGAGTCTTCATCAGATTTTTCTCTATCATCTAATATCCTCCTCTGATTTATCTTCGATATTGAAAAGGTCTGAGGTGATTGAAGAAGAAGATCAAGTCAGATCTACCATCAGAAGCTGACTACGCGAGCTAGCATTTTCGCAGAGGATTGATCGATCCGAAAGATTTCGTGTGGACTATCCGTAAAGGTCGGACGCTTCTGCAGCTATGAGCGACTAGAGAAGACATCGATCGTGGAGTTCGACTATCCATACTCAAGTATTGGGTTCGAAATCCTAAAAGTGGTAGATTAGATATATTATTAAATATTATTTTTAGTTTACATGCTTGTCATTTTAAATTTAGATTTTTATGCATATAAATTCATGTCATAGATCTATTTGTAGGAGTTTTAAGATCAGATCTTATGCATGCATTTGTAGGTTAAATAGTTTAATCTAATATTCTTCTACTAAAAATTTTTGAAATGCATTCATGAAACTCCTGCATATCCCAACAGATACATCACTGTCGAATCGGACTGATGCCCAGAGAGTCAAATTTTAGTGCATGCGATGCTTGAGGGTAAGCTCTATAGGTGATCATTTTTCATGCCTCTCTTTTGCTATCTCTGACCCTCTGAGGTCGAATATGTCTTGTGTGAGATCCATAAAGGCATCTGCATTGACCACTTGGGGGGCAAGACTTTAGCATATACCATCCCATGGCAAGGGTACTACTGGTTGAGTATCCACAAGGATGCAATCGAGTTCATAAAGCACTATGACCAGTGCCAGTGACACTCGAGCATTCAACATCTGTCAATGGCTCCTATTTCTTCAGCTAGCACTCATTGGCTGTTCGCTCGGTAGGGGATGAACATCTTTGGTCTATTCCTACTGGCCACTGAGCAAAAGAAGTTCCTTATAGTAGCCACTCACATGGATCACTGAGAAGAATGTCTGTGACTATGCTTAGAATAACACATCATTACTTTGGCTTGTCTTGGGTCATCATAACCAATAATAGCCGATAGTTTGACAATACTTCCTTTTGCAAGTTCTGTCGAAAGCTCCACATCAACCACCGCTTCACCTCCGTCAGACATTCCCAAGCAAATGGAGAAGTTGAAGTGACCAACCAAACCATCTTTCAAGATTTCAAGATTTGGTTGGACAAGGCCAAGAGACTCTAGATAAATGAACTGTACAGTATTTTTTGGGTCTATCATACCGCACACGGGCTCTCAATGGATGAAACACTGTTCAACCTCACCTTCGAGATCGAGGCAGTTGCCCCAATGAAGATAGGCCTACGTTCACATTGGATAGAGGCCTTCAATACATAAAAGAATCTGAAAGACCTATGGGCGAACTTGGATCTTCTGAAAGAAACTCGGGAGAAGTCTGGATGGTGGCATACCAGTGACGTGTTGTGCACTACTATAACCCCAAGGTGAGGGAGTGCTACCTGGAGGCCTAGTACTCAGAAGCATTGAAGTCAGTCAGCATACTAAACAAGGGAGACTCTCACCCAATAGGGAGGGACCATACCGTGTCATTGGGGTAGTACACTTTGGAGCCTATCATCTGGAGTAGTTGGATGGGATACCTCTACCTCAACC
Organism: Elaeis guineensis; assembly: GCF_000442705.2. NCBI lineage: Eukaryota > Viridiplantae > Streptophyta > Magnoliopsida > Arecales > Arecaceae > Elaeis > Elaeis guineensis. Next base: position 19,231,241 of record NC_025999.2, read on the forward strand.
CTAAAACTCTATGAATCTCTGACCTTACTATCAATAAGGAACACCATGCAAAGTTGATCCTATAATAAAACTCTACTCTTTCTATGCAAAAGAAATGATGCTAAGAAATGCAGTCCCAGGAAGCAAACTTCCTAGGCCAGGCCACCACACCAAACAAGAAGCCTTGCATGAGCTATGCACCCCAGGTTGGATCACTATACCGAAATGTCTCGGTTATCTCATACACCTCTGACGATGGAAGACTTTGAGCCTTGGGGCAAGAGTAGGTCCATGCCAGCTGAAAACTCTAAGAAAGTCCTGGATGAGCTGCTTGCCCCAGGCCAGGCCACCATGCCAAATAAGAATCCTTGGGTGAGCTCGCCCAATACACCTATGAGGCCCATTAGACCAGTTGGACTAAATGTATAGAGTGATGTGGATAGACTCCATAAGAAAAAGAAATTCTGTTCTGTAGTGTAGTTCATAATGGAAGTTCCTTGTCCGAGCTATTGTAAGCCCCCAAAGCATTCATTCCTTTCACTGGCGTTTACCCGATCGAGCTTAATCGAAAGGCTATCTTGATAGAAGAGCTCCAATAGCCGCCCACTAAAGAATCCTTGGGTGAGCTCCACACCCCAGGCTGGGTCACCATGCCCAAAAGTCATGGTTGTCCCATAAATCCCTCATTGGTGGAAGACTCCAAGCCTTGGGGCAAGAGTAGGCCTATGGCAGCTGAAAACTCTGATAAAGTCCTTGGTGAGTTGTGCGCTCCAAGCCAGACCACCATGCCAAGCAAGAAGAAGCCCTAGATGAGCTATGCCCTAGATGGAAGACTCCAAGCCTCGGGGCAACAGTAGGTCCATGCTGGCTGAAAACTCCAAGAAAGTTCTAGGCGAGCTGCACATCCTAGATCAGGCCACGATACCTATTTGTTTCAAGCTTTGGAGGCCATGACATACTTCAACTCCAAGACAAGTATCTAGTCCATATCTGGAGGGAGCCTCAGTCAACCAAGTCTTCGATGGCCCTCACCTTTAGGTCCACAAAACATAAGGGAGGGTTGAGCCTCAGCCTCGAGCAGTTGAACCTTTGAAGACCCCTTTGTTTGAGTCTGTAAAGCTCGAAGGAAGGTAGAGCCTCGACCGTCAAAGCTCTAGACGACCAAGCCTCGGGAAAGCCCCCTTCAGAGGCAAGCCAATGCCTCTGTAGTCTCTCGATGACCCTAGAGGCTAAGGCCTCAGAAGAGATCCACCAAAGCAGCCAAGCAGAGATTTAGGAAAAAGCCAAGCCTTGGATCATAATACAACCATTCAAAAGCATCCACAGCAATCATTCATAACAAGACAAAGAGATATTAAACAAAAATCTTTCTTTATTCATTCTTAATTCAAGAATATAGGACTTTGATTTGATGAATTAATTACACGACATGTGAACTTCAAGCATGAGGATGCTGGGGTGCATAAGCCCTTATGCTTGACCTCAAAGAAACTTTCTCTCCAATATGAGCTAAGGGATATTGAGGATGGCATAACCTCCATCGGACTGACGTGCCTATGGAACCTATCCATCTCCTAGATATTTCTTGATGGAAAGGTCTAGGAAGTGATCTCGAAGGGAGGTGGAGGCCCAACTGAAAGGTCTATGACCTTCCAAAAGGACCTAATGCTGAGAAGGCCCCCTATCTTGCCGCTTGCTCCTCACCGAAACCAATGACGAACATGGGCTATAGCATCCTCGATCAAATCCACACCAGGGTGATGGAATTTTAATGATATGGAAGATCAACCGCTGGCCCTAATTGGAATGGTTGGAACCTCAGCAGCCCTTGGAATGATTGAAACTTCAGCAGCTAGCCCTGACTGTGGCTTCATGACTGAAGCAGCAACACTCATCGATACCTCCTGCATCTAGTTTTGTACTACCCCATGGTACAAAGAACACTAGCAATGGACTGCACCAGCAACATCCTCCCCAAAACTTCCATCAAAGGCAGAAGTAGGTTTGGCTACAAGTCAGAGCTCCTTCCTTTTATTTATAGAAGGCTATGAAGGAAAGTGCCCCTTTGCCTTTCAGATCGAGTGATAGATGGTGCAACCTCAGTAGCCCCAGAAGACTACATCTTTCGACAAAAGGCCATTTCAAAGACTGCAACATTAAAGAATCTGTTAGTCTTCCAAGAGAGAAGATGCGTCGATTGGTGGAGTATTAAAAGCTTCCCAGGATTCTTAGATAATGCTAGCCCAAACTTGCAGAAGGTGAGATGGACCCCTAGAGTTGGTGTAGAGCACGATGTTCCACAGGACTTGTGGGGCAAAGTATCTTGGCACAAGTTTTGAAATGGCACAATGTGAGCACTAAATGGTTGTTCATCCTACATTTTTGAGGAACCAAAACAAAGACCCATATACATTTTTGAGGAAGTAAAAAGAAAACTTTCTTTTATTTCAAAAATAAACTTTACATTGGATCAAGGTAGAAGACAAGCAAACATGTCCTGGATTGCCTTTTTTTCTCTTCTCCCAAGCCTCTATAGCTTCCTTAAGAGAGACTGGCTGAGTGGTAAGGGAGTTCAGTGCATGCTCCAATATCTAGACACGGCCATGGAAGATCAAGTGATAGCAGTGGAAGCCTCGATCAAAGGAATCACTCAACTTCCCTACTTTTCTTGGACTCGAGAGACCTACTTGTGACGACTATCTCAGAACTCGATGCAACTTCGGTCTCAGACCTCAATGTTTCCATGCAACAATGATGAGGTTGGTACCGACTCAGTCATGAGCCTCATCCACAGGATTCGCCTGGTCAGACCGAACTTGTGAGCCTTCTCAGAGATCAACCACCTTGGCCTTTAGTCAGTCAATCTTTCTTCTAGCAGCAGCCAGCTCTACCCTCATGTTAGTGACTTGATAGAGGGTGTAAGCTTTGTCAGCTCAGGTAGAAGAGGCTTCGCCCTTCACTACTGGAAGCTCATCCCCGAGCCTCACAATCTTGCATCAAAGGCTAGCTTCTCTGTGAGTAGTCTGTCGAAGGCAATCACCTTCCTCGCACATGTCGACCTAGATCCCCCACCCGTAAGAAGTAGGATGAGAAACCTCAAGTAGCTGAGAACCCTTCTTCTTCAACTTTTCAACTTTCCATTGAGAAGCCTCCAAGGTACTCTTCAATTTCTCATTTCTAATGAAAGAACTATTGAGTTGTCTTTGGAGATTCTCTCAGATTTCCTCAATAGTGCTCCACCCCGGCTCCACCAGAACTTAGTTGTGCTTGATAATCCTTTTTCGATGCTCGACCTGAGTTGCCTTCTCTTCAATTGCCTTTGCACGATCCTATGATACCACTAGTCAAGCCTCTAGTGCTCGAATGTCGAAGCCTGCCTGCATGATTGACCGATTAGTCAACTGAAGATGCGGAGATAGATATTGTGTAATGGATAGAAGACTCACCATCAAAGCACTATGATACGCACTTAGAAGTGCCTCTTCATCGATCATGCCAGCAAGGTACTTTTCATCCTGAGAAGGTATCAAACCCTTGATTATTTCTCAAGATTGATGATATTTGAAGATCACCATCTCATCCTTTTAGTTCGTCTGAATAGAGACAAAGGGATGAGAGGTCAGCTCAGTAGGAGTAGGAAGAGCAAACTCGGCTAGAAGAAGGGAAGATGATGCTCAACCATACGACGGAGAGGCCTACGATCTCTTCCATAGTCCTAATCACTACATCTAGGACCTCGATGATGGTGACCAACAAAGACTCTACTATGGTAACTTGCCAACATCTCCACTGTAGCCAAAGGAGCCATCCCAAGATCAGACACATCCGATCCTAGCATGGCAAGTTGCCTAGAAGCCTCAACTCGGACTCTAGCACCGATGGGCTGAATCCCTGATGCACCAAGTGGCCTTGCATCGGATATGCAAGGCCTCCCACATGTTAGAAAAAGCTTTAAAATATGTAGCTGAAGAAATCATGGCATTAACTTTTTAATTAAACATACAAGATCTCATCTCAAAGTAACATGAAAATAAGGATCCCTCATAGTTTTTAATATTAAGATTAATAAAAAAAAAGAAATCAAATCATCACCTTTGGATGAGTATATCTATACCATAATTTAATGATTGTGGATGTTTTTATGATTCTTTCTGAAGCCACATAAGCATCCGATCTCTATATGCATCCACACAAGATTTTGATCTGATCAATGATTTCTGATCTCACAGGGATGCTAGCTCCCTTGTAGAGATCCCTCTTGTGATGATGGATTTTTTTACTCTTATTGCTGAAAGTTCATCTCAAAGATTTTAGCCTTTCTCCTTTGCAAGATTGCATGCTTCGGGCCTCTTGTAATGTGAACTTCTTTCACGTTAATTCTTTGAGGCATCCCAACACTATAGGCATCCAACCCTTGGGGCATCAACTATGTGGGATGAGAGATGTATAGGTGGGGCATGAGATATCTTGGTGAGAGATTGGTGTGGGTGTGAGAGCTTGAAGCCATTTTATAATCGTGAACTCTTTCAACTCTTTGACCAGTCTAAGACTTGGGCATGGAGGACTCTTGGGCATCAACTCTTCTTCCCGTGGACTCTCTTGGGCATGACCCAATCATGTGTGGGGAGAGAAATTAGCATTGAGTCTCTTGTGTGCACAACAAAAGGGAGTGTGAAGAGTTATTTCATGTGAAGACTCCTAATAGGCATCCAATGACTTAAGGGAAAAGGACTCTTAGGCATTAGCCTTGGGGCGCCATGACTCTTGGACACACGCCCTCCTTTTTGGCATGAGAATGCTTGGGCCACCAAAACTCTTGAGCGCCATCCCTTTTGGCATGTGAGGAGTCCTTCTAAGCTCAAATACTTTGACGGATCAATCTTTGACCGATCAAAGATCATTAGGAGTCCTAGTGCTTTGGAGTTTGATAGTATCAACTCTTTGGAGCATCAAATCTTTGACATATCAATCTTTTGACTCAAATTTAAATCGAATCGTATCAAATTAAATCCTACTATCTAATCAGTCACAACCTCTTCTGTGGGTATCTTTATAGATTTTATTCTATCTGGTAGTGAGATATATTATGATTTATATCCATAATATCATCGAAACTCTTTTTAATGAATTAGAATAATTTTAACTCATCTCAATAAGAATTATTAACCATCAAAATAATTTTTGTGAGTCCTGCAATCCATCAGTGATGCATAGCACATATAGTGGCAATCTAGCAGAATGAAATAGAATGAATCTCTAGATACAGTTAGTGCATGATACAATCCTTTTATCGTGAGTTTCGACTAGATGGAGGTTATGAAAGTATTCATCAAATCCTATCATCTATCATATATTTAATTTATTTGACTCAAGTTTTTGATATGAAAATGATGAAAATCTTTTTCTACTATTCATATTGTCCTGATCAAGATCTTTTGAACTCAATCTTATAAATCACATAAGATCGGCTCGCTTATCTATCAAGAGCTATAGATTCTATATAGATATACATCTTATTCTTTCAATAAACTTACTACAGCCAACATGCACCTCAAGGATCCGTATAACTAGAAATCTAGTGTATGTATAGTCAAACTACAGCAACTTCATTATGAGTAGCTGAGGCACTACAGATCAAAAGACTAGCCACACTACTACAGCATCGAGTAAGTCACTGACGAGTGAGTAGACATCAAAGTGACTTCTCGTATTAGTCATGCTCGATATCCTTATTTACTATCAACCATCTATCATTTTCGTGTCACCACACTATAGAATCGATACTTATTTATCTTTAAAAAAAAAAGTGATCCATGCATCAATCTAATCATATCAATCACTGCCTCCATGATGATCCATTGATTATGAGTATTTAGGAATCAATCACTAATAACACATATCTCAAATTCTCAACTCTTGAGGATATATTTCATCATCTTATTAATTCTTTGGATAATTCATAAATACATACACAATATAAATAAAATTAAAAAATCTAATTTTATTAATAATAAAAAATTAAATATAAAATTATATCTTAGAATAAATATATGTATCAGTCTGATTAACTTCTAGAGCATACATCTAACAATCTTTCACTTGTATTAAAGTCGATCAGCTATATACCTAAGCTTCATTTTTTTAAAATGGGCTTCAGTCTTCTACTGGCTAAGCAGCTTAGTCAGTGAGTCTACCATATTATCCATGGAGTCTATTCTCTATACCTCGATGCACTTCTTCTCAATATAGTTACGTACAATATGAAATCGTCGCTCCATATGCTTGAACTTTTGATGAGATCTGGGCTCCATAACTAAAGCTACGTTGCCATTAATGTTGTCATAGTAGAGTGTTATGGTATTCAATGACATTATATCCAATTCTGCAACAAACTTCTTGAACTAAAAGGCTTCTTTTGTAACCTCAAGAGTGACGATGTATTTAGCTTCTATGGTGGAATCTATAATGATTGATTGTTTGAAACTCTTTTAATTCACCGAACCTCTATTGCACAAGCATACATATCCTGATGTAGACTTTCTATCATCAATATTAGATATAAAGTCTGAATCTGTGAATCCTCATACCCTTAACTCTCCTCTTCTAAAGATTAAGGACATATCTTTAGTCCTTCTAAAGTATTTTAAAATATTCTTCACAGTTGTCCATGCTCTTCACCTGGATTCAACTGATATCTACTTGTGACACTCATAGTATGGGTTATATCAGGTTGCATATATAGCATGACATACATAAGGCTCCCTATAACCAAAGTATAAGAGATCATGTTTATGCACTGAATCTCTTCTGATATGTTGGGACACATCTTCTTGAAGAGATGAATCCCATGCCAAAGCGATAGAAGTCTCCTCTTAGAGTTTTTCATGCTGAACCTCTTCAGCACCTCCTCTATGTATATTTTTTGTGAGAGGCCTAGTATTCTCTTAAATCTATCTCTTTAAACTTCTATCCCCAAAATATAGGATGCTTTCCCAAGATCTTTATGAAGAATCTTTTGGATAACCACATCTTAACCCAAGTCATTATGAAAACATCATTTTCAATCTGGAAGATGTCATCCACATACAATATAAAGAATGTGATAGCACTCTTATTGACCTTCTTATAGATGTATGGCTCATCCTTATTCTTGATGAATCAAATGATTTGATCACATCATTGAAATGAATATTTTAACTCTAAGATACTTACTTCAGTCTATATATAGATCTTTGCAGCTTGCATACCTTGTGACTTTCGTTATTAGAAGTGAAACCCACAAGCTACTCTATATGGATATCTTTCTCAAATATCTATTCAGAAAGATAGTTTTCACATCTACTTATCAAATATCACAATCATGGTATACCATAATTGCAAGTAGCATCCGGATAGACTTTAGTATAGCCACAAGTGAAAAGATCTCTTGATAGTTAATGCCTTCGCATTGACTCTAATCTTTTCCTATGAGCCTTACCTTATGGATCTCTACCTTTTCATCTAAATCTATCTTTCTTTTGTAGATCCATCTGCATCCAACGGATACTATACCTTCTGTTGGATCTACTAAGATCTAGACTTAGTTGGAGTGCATTGAGTCAATTTTTTACTACATATCTTTCAACCACTTCTCGAAGTCAATATCTGACATCACCTCATTGTAGATTTTGAAATTATCTCCATATTCTCTATCTCCCATAAAAAATATTTTCTCTACATCCTCCATCAGAATATTTAAGTATCTTTTAGGAGGATAAAAAATCCTACCCAATCTATAAGATGGAGGAGGTAGTGTATGTACTGACTTAGCTTGAATAGGTTCTATAGATTTTATGACTCGTTGCTCTTCAGAGACTCTCTCTTCGAGCTCAATTTTTTTTTCATTATCTCTATCTTGGATAAACTATTTTTTCAAAAAGATAGCATGTCGGCTCACAACTATATTATGATCCTCTAAAAAGTAAAAGTGGTATCCCAAAGACTCTTTAGGATATCCAATGAAATGAGCTCTCTTGTATCTAGCCTCTAACTTGTCCGCCTATAGTCACTTGACATAGGCTAGACATCCACAAATCCTCAGATGACCAATATTTAGTTTCTTATCATGTCACATCTCATATGGTAAGGTAGGAACAGATTTAGAGAAAATTCTATTCAATAGATAAGTTGAAGTAAGCAAAGTATATCCCTAAATAAATAAAGAAAGATCAGTAAAGCTCATCATGGATTGAACCATATCCAATAGGATTTAATTTCTTTACTCTGACACCCTATTGAGTTGAGATTTTTTGAAGGAGTCCATTATGAGACTATATCATTTTGTTTGAGATAGTTCAGAAACTCTCCACTAAGGTATTCTCCTTCTCAATTTGATTGAAGAACTTTGAAGAGTTTTTTGGTTTGCTTCTCTACTTCATATCTAAATTTTTTGAACTTTTCAAAAGCTTTAGATTTGTGTCTCATAAGATACATATACCATACCATAAATAGTCATCGATAAATATAATGAAATAGAGATAACTACTCTTGATCTATACATCGAATGGGATACACACATCAGTATGTACTAAGACAAGTATCTTAGTAGTCCTCTCTTCTTGTCCTATAAAAGATAGTTTGGTCATCATTTCTTAAAAATATGATTCACAAACTAGATATGACATAATATTTAATATGCCAAAAAACCTATTTTTCTCCAATTTGTTAATCTTTTCCTGTCCAACATGACCAAGCCTGAGGTGCCACATATACTTCCGGTTCATCTCATCTTGGATCTCTTAGATCCTATGGCACTCACTAGCTACTAAAAAATATTCATAAATACATCCACATGCAAGTGATAGAGACTCAATCATAAAGCCACATGCAAGTAATTTATTTCTAAAATAATTTGAACAGTAGTCTTTACCAAAAATGACAAAGTAATCATCTTGTGCCAATGAGAAAATAGAACTCAAATTTTTGCTAGTAGCAGGTATATAATAATAGTCTCTAAGTAATAAACTATGATCAGATACTAGTCATAGAGGATAGGTACCCACAGCAACAACAACAACTCTTGTTCCATTCCCAACCCATAGAGTTACTTCACCTTCCCTTAGCCCTTTACTTTCTTTTAGACCCTGCATTGAAGCACATAAATAAGACCTATAACCAGAGTCTATAACGTAACTAGAAGTACAAGAAACCATAAGGTTAGTTTCAATTACAAGCAAGTTTGACATATTTCCCGAAGGTGTGTCCTTCTTGTTCTTCAGGAACTTCAGATATATGGAACAATTATTTTTTCAATGGTCATTGACGTTGCCATAGAAACACTTTTTCGTATCAGTGACCTTCTTCTTAGGAGTTTCTCTCCTAGGCTTGCTCTTAGTCTTTTGCTTCTTCATAGGCTTCTTTTTCTTTCAATTAGACTTTCTCTTAAAAGTAGTAGCCCACTCCATAGTGAGAATCATGTCCTTTGAATGCTTCAAGGCTCCTTCAGTAGTTGCTAATATGTTTAATACTTCGATCTTGGTGCAATCAATCTTATTCATATGATAGTTTACTATAAACTGTTCATATGAATCAGAAAGAGATTACAAGATCAAATCAACCTGCAATTTCTTATGCATTATCATGCTGAGCTTTTCAAGCTCCTCTAAGTCTTTGATCATTGTCAAACAATGATCATGGACACTGTCCTTCATGCATCTTAGCTTTGAAAAATCTTTTAGATATTTCATAGCATGCTGATTGGCTCTACTCATGATACAACTCCTTGAGGTGAGTCAGCATGGCCTTGGCAGTCTTTATGTTGTCATGCTAGTGTTGAAGTTTATTTGACATTGGTGCCATAATATAGAACCTAGCCTTATTGTCATCATCCATCCATTTTTCTTGAGATTCCCTTTGGTCAACTATTGGACTATTTGATAATGTGGGGAGATCCTAATCGAGAACATAAGTTCTTGAAACTTAAAAATATTTTTATGTTCTTAAGCCACTCTTTATAATTGATTTCGATTAGTCAGATGGTTCCAAGAATGCAAATAAGAGGGTTAGAAGTGCACATTTTCTTCTACAAAGAGTAAAGATTTAAATTAGACTTTTATATTTACTTTGAAAAATTTATTTTAGGGTCTCTTTTAAAAATAAACATCCTTCCTACTATTTTTTCGAGTCTCTTATACTTCTTGGGTAGAGAAATGGAAACCCTTCATGATTAGAGTTTTAAGTGGGCATTATGGTCCTACCAATTTAATGACCACCGTACCTAACAATTATTGATGATGTGTAAATCAATGAGTGGATGACTCTTGTCTAATACTTTTCAAGTAAGTTGCAGTATCTAAATTATGTAGGCCTTACCTGACAGTTATTAATCATATTTTTTAGTTAAGTCAGACCCACCATTTAAATGTAGAAACAAAGCCATCGTTGGGTCTCTCACTTAATAGTAAATGGGTCCAACCTCATCCTTACGCCACAGTATCTTGTGCTAATAGAGTGGTTGCACCTTCTCGATGCAACTGATCGCTGTAACAAGCCGAGTCAGTCAACACTAGTAAGACATCTGCACATCTACAATAGTAGAAGACCACTCGACTTAATATTTATGAAAAGAATAAAATTTAGATTTTAATTTTTAATTATTTATATTTAATACAAATAAAATCTATTAAAAATGAATAAAAATTGATGATGATCATGGATCTAAGAAAAAGATCCAGGCTCGAGCCACTGAGTCAGAATTAGGGTCTTAGGATCAAATATACAAGCTGTTGGAAATTATGTCCTAAAATCAATCGTATGACGATTGAGTTCATCCTTGTATATGAATTATTGATTAATAAATAATAGTTATTCTGATATTTTTTATTACAAAATGACATCTTCCTTGAACTCTTGTACTGTGATGAAGTCTCTAGAACTATGCTAGTGTACGATAAGGAGAGGATTTATCGTATAGTTGTTAAGCAAGTTCGCGATCAAATGATACGTCATTATGGGATGATGACGTTTATCGAGTGAAGATCGTTGTGTGCCATATGGGTTGGTTATCTTCTTAACCAAAAAGTATGATGACACTGGTATGACATACAGATGAAATGTAAGGGTACATCGTCATTGAACAAGTGACTCACCTGCTGAGCATTCTGCTGTCAAGAGCTATTCGTGAAACATATGGGTATAAATATCTTTCAGACCTGAGATCATCATAGTGACTTGCAAGCAACTCACTGTGCTTTGATGTCGAACTACCTAAATTTTTAATGCAGTGATGGAAGGCTACTGGGTACAGTCAAGTACTTGTGAAGTCTGTGTGTGGATCAAGATGGGATTGACCCCTCTGGATTATTAGAGTTGATATATCATTGTATTTCAATTTAGTAAAATCTTATCTAAGATAATCTATGAGATAGATTTGAAAAGTTAAAATACAATGTGGATGAAGTAATCTCGGTTGACAGTTAACCTGAGACTATCCTAGAGCATCCAGAGTCAAAAGGATGAATTATGCGGTAACCATGAGTATGGATTTTGAAATATTTTTTTATGATAATTCAACCTATCTGAATGTTGAAAACTATTGCTAGATGGTATCTCGATTAATGCAGGAATTAGTTTCTGTGCTACCGACTTAGTGTTTGAACCTATGGAGTCACACACACAAGTCAGACAAAGTAGAAAAAAATTGACCTATGTTTGTATGTCCAATCTAGAAGTACTTGACTTGATTGAACATATAAGCTAACTTGATTGAGAATTGAGTTATAGGTCAAACAAGATTGAAGAGTTGAATATGTCTAGCTAGCACTATATATGAGGTTCAGGTTCAATATCGGAGATAAATAATTTCTATCTATGATCTATGGAACATATGAAAGATTAGATTTAAGTACTAATTAATTTTAGATTAGATCTAAATTAATTAGACTTAAATAGGTCTAAAATCTAAGTTAGATTTGGTACAAAAGTCTTAAAGAGTTTAGGATTGACAGTCTTTTAAAATTATTTCGAACTGACTTCGAATCGGACCTGTTTTGGATGAGATATGAGTATTCCTATTTGCACTAAGAATACTCACTCATGAAGCATGTTCAAAAATTAGTTGGAGTCCTTCTTTCGTGAGTATTGGATCAATTCAAATCAGATTTGAATAAAGAGTCCTTCTCTCATTGGATCATGAGAATTATTTATAAATAGAAAGGATCTCTACCTATAGATAAGAGAAGAGAATAGAATAGCAAACAAATCAAATTGAGAGAGGAGAAAAAGAGAGAGAGAGAAAAAAAAAAAGAGAGGTCCTTCATCTTCTACATCTCTTCCTTTGTTGCTGCCTCCTCTCCTTGGGTGTGGATCCTTCTTGGGCATCCTACCTGCTAGTGTGAGATATTATATTTTATCTCTCGATTGATTGTGTATGTGAAGCCAATTAGATTGGAGTTCATCCTGCTTTCCTGCAGCGTCTGACGTGCATGCAAAGTAGAGGGTCTGCATATCTAGACCTCTGTGAAGGTTTATATCAGATAATTTGAGATTTGATCCCTGATTTTATTGTGATTCAGGTAAGGATTTGATCCTTAAACAAGTAGAATATTAAGAAAAATTCTTAGATGCAATCTGGGCATTCTGGAAGGAAACTATTTCCTTCCCTTCAACTGGTATCAGAGTAGGCTTGAAATATATATATGTAAAATAAAATTTTTTATAATTATTTATATGAGATATAATTAATATTTTTTATATAATATTAAACCTCATTTAAATCTATTTATATAAAATTTTTGATCTGATTTTGATTGGATTAGAGGTGCCTAATCAATAATTGATTGAGGTTGATATAAATCTATTATAACAGAATTCTGTTGTTGCTGAATTTTTGATGAAAAATAATATGAATTAAAAATTTATTTTAAATTTATTTTAATAAAATTTTAATTTTATTATTTTTTTATGAAGTGAGAATTATTTTAGATTTAAATTAGATCCATTTCGATGGATATTTAGATCTGAATTCTATCCTAAATCAGCACTGTACAAAAATAGATTTTATCAGAAATTAATTCTTTATGTATTCATATTTGCATCTAATTATTTTTTTATTTAATATCAAATCTAAAATTGATATTTTATAATCAGTATAAGATAAATTTTAGATTTGATATGATGTATATGATACATCAAATCTAATTGGATTAGATGAAGAACATAATTGATGAGATCAAAGATATGTTCAAGACATAAAATAATTTTATCAATAATTGCATGTTGATGTAATTATATATATAAAATTAGATTTTAAATCTTAGTAGCCTAGAACTCAGATTGATGAGATCACCCAATCATTCAGTCATAAGAGATTGAAGAGATTAATCTTTCTTTTGTCTATTCGATGGATTCTCTTATGATGTGTAGGGATGTTGTTATGATGCAGTTTCATGAAAAAAAATGAATAAACTTTTTTATATTATTTTAATCATAAATATATTTAGATTAGATTTAAACTAATTTATAATTTATTATAATAGAATAAAATTCAGATATAAAATTATTTTAAATCTGAATTACATATTGCATATGATGCAATTGGTATTGATCTAAAAATTATCATGATACATGAGATGTATGAATGAAGTTTAGATCATATCTATGTATGTTTAATTGTTAAACATATTATAAAAATTTATTTTCATGCATTGAAACATATGGTATGCTTCACTTGAAACCCTTATAGAATAGTTCTACAAATTGAAACATATATTTCACACACTTAATTTTGAATTAAGTTTGAATGATCTAGAATTGAGAATTGAAGATCATTAAGATACCACATAAAATGATGAGCAAAGGGTTAGCATGAATCAGGTCCTTTTAATAGGTTAGACCTAGGGTTAGAACATATATGGACCAAGTAGAGAAATTAATTAAATCTAATTAAGTGTTGAATTAGATTAGGTCAGTATTTCTCTAAATCAATCTCAATAGTTGAATTTTGATCAAGTTCATATGTTTGACCCTAATAAATGGACCATGATCATGGCTCCGTGGTTAAGCTTGAATCTTCTGGTGTATCAAATCGAAACTAATTAACCAATTGGTGTCTAAGGTAAGTTTGGCAGATTCGATCAAATGATTTTTAATTGGGAGCTATTCACCTAGATGCTTCTACGGTGAGTTAAAGGCAGATCCCTCTCGCTAATCTCACTTACCTGACCAATATGGTAGATTATGTTTTGATTATGTCACTAGTCGATTGGTGCAAACCCATGCCGTTAAGGTAAATCAGTGTGACTGATTTAGGTATCTTTAGACCAACTTGTGTTTAATCTTTTACATGACTTGGTGAAGTCAGTGAAAGGATTTACAGCTTGTAGGTCGATTTCTTCTCTTATTCTCAGATCAATAAAATCAAATCTTCTAAATCATTAGGTCTATAAAGTGATAAAGTTATGAAATAACTTGGTCATTGCCTCCCATTAAGATGTGTGATAATAAGTCCAATATTCCAAATAGGTATTGGAGGTGCCACACGTCTGGTGTCTATTATGTATTGAAATTATTATTCATCATATGATGATCATAATGCACCTTCAGATCAATGCTCAGGTTGGTCGAGCCACACTCGGGCCTGGACATTCATTTGTTGGATGCACTTGATGTGTCATGTTAATGGTTGGACCTAACCATGATTTTTAGTGGAGGCACCATACGCCTGCTGAAGGGATGTTTGGGGCAAAACCCAATGTTAGAAGTTGTTTGGAGAAATAATTGGTTATGAACCTACCCATGGATGCACTAGGGTTAGCTGAGCCACACTCGGGCCTGAATGCAGTCCGTGTGGATTCTAGTACCCATTAAGGAATTAATGTAATTTCTTGAGTTGGAGGTAGAGGCTACCAATTCACAAAAAATAGTGGGAAGACTTTTAGACTAAAGTCTATATCTTCAGAATTTAAAAAATAATTCATATACTAATAGGCTAATATTTTCTCCTTTCAGTTATGGCCAACATACTATCCCTCCGTTCACTATTGGACAGCGGCAAACTCACCAGATCCAACTTCGATAGCTAGTATTGAAGGTTGAAGATTGTCTTGGAGCACGAGAGGATTTTGTATGTCCTTACGGATCAGGCACCTAAAGAACCTGCAGCCAATGCTCCTCGTACTACGAGAGATATTTACATGAAGTGGCTCAATGATCGCATGACTGTACGTTGCATGATGAGGGTAGATATGAACGATGAACTTAGTCGTAAGTTTGAGGATGCGCAGTCTGAGGAGATGATTCAAATGTTGAATGAGTCTTTCGACACCCCTGAGGATGCGGAGAGACATAAAACTTCATGCGCAGTGTTCAATGCCTGTATGCGAGAGGGAGCTTCTCACCGATCATGTATTATACATGATTGAGCAGATTGAATGCCTTAGCAAACTTGGCTTTCTGTTGCATGAACAGTTAGGCAAGGATGCTATCCTCAATTCACTACCGAAATTCTACCTACCCTTTCTCAGTCATTATAGAATGATGAAGCCTGTAGTAAACCATGGTTTGCTAGGGTTATTGCAGACTTTTGAGAAGGATCACTAGCTCTAAAAGGAGTCAGTGAATTTAGTGAGAGGTTCATCTACAGGGCGTCGATCCTCTAGGAGAGGAAAGAAGAAAAAGGTGCAAAAATCTCGTGCCGCCGATCCCAAGCATAGCAAACTGTCAAAAATTGATAAGAGTCAGGCAGAGTGCTTCTTCTGTAAGAAGTTGGATCATTGAAAAAGGAATTGTCCTGCTTATATAGCCACCCTTGACCTAAACATGCCTAAGAACAAGAGAAAGAAGCAAGTGGTTGCTTCACAAGATATTTATATGATAACATCTTGTAATTTTTG
Organism: Elaeis guineensis; assembly: GCF_000442705.2. Classification (NCBI taxonomy): domain Eukaryota; kingdom Viridiplantae; phylum Streptophyta; class Magnoliopsida; order Arecales; family Arecaceae; genus Elaeis; species Elaeis guineensis. The sequence continues at coordinate 19,247,089 of NC_025999.2, forward strand.
TGTTTGTGATACTGCTACCTGGGTATTGGATATTGGAAGTCCTATTAATATATGTAATTCATTGGAGGGATTGCAGGTAAGTAAAAAATTTTGAGAGGATGAGTGATTCCTTAACATTGGAGATGGAAGTCTTGTTCTAGTTCTGGCCTTAGAAACTTTGCAACTTATCTTCAAGTCCAGTAGTATCATGTTAGATGATTATTATTATTGTCTCTCCTTTATGATGAATGTCATCTCTGTAGGTCTTTTGGCCAAACTTGGTTACAAGTTTATAATAAAGGATAATTTTTGTGATATCATTATGAATGATACTACAATTATGCGTAGATAATTAAAACATGGCATATACATAATATCACAGCCTGTTAGTGCAATGTACACACCTAGTAAATGCCCCAAAATAGATAATGTCAGCGAATCTTACCTTTGGCATTGTAGGCTTGGTCATGTGAACAAGAATAGAATTGACAGGTTGATCAAGGAATGTGTCCTTGAGATAGATGATTGTGAATCATTGCCTATCTGTGAATCTTGTCTACTTGGTAAGATGACTAAGTCACCTTTAAAAAAAAAAGATGAAAGAGCCAGTGATGTCCTAAGTCTAATACATGCTGATGTATGTGGGCCTATGAACATAAGTATTAGAGGAGGATACTACTACTTCATTACATTTATAGACGACCTATCGAGATATGGGTATGTCTATCTTATGAAGCATAAGTCGGAATTATTTGAAATGTTCAAATGATTCTGTACTGAAGTAGAGAAATAAATTGAAAAGAGTATTGAGATCTTTCGGTCAGATCGAGGAGGTGAATACCTCATCAGTGAGTTTCTGACATATCTGGAAGAGAATGGGATTCTCTCACAATGGATCCCTCCTGGAACACCACAACATAATAGTGTATTCGAGAGGAGGAATCGAATCTTGTTAGACATGGTCCGATCCATGATGGGCTTTTTCAGTCTGTCAATATCCTTTTGGGGATATACTCTAGAGACTGCCTGCTATATTTTGAATAAGGTGCCCAACAAGTCTGTCGATTAAACTCCATATGAGATATGGACTGGACGTAAGCTGGTGCTCTCACATCTTAGGGTCTGGAGGTATCCAGCTTATGTCAAGCATTTAAAGATAGATAAGCTTGGATCGAAGTTTGATAGATGTTTGTTCGTAGGGTACTCAAAGAAAATTAAAGGGTACTACTTCTACCTCACTGCAAAACAAAAGGTGTTTGTCAGCAGTCGGGCAGTCTTTTTGAAAAAGGAGTTTCTTGGTGAAGAAGCTAATGCCTGTAAAATTGAACTTGATGAAGTTTACGAGGTGGAAGGACTGACACATATAGAATTGGGTTCGATTGGCGAATCAAATTCGGAGCCAGTAGAGGCACCATTAAGGAGATCTGATAGAGTACCACATCAACCGGACAGATACTATGATTTCTTGATCCGAGACGATGATCCTATTGAACTTGATGAGAATGATGAGGATCTGATCACCTATATGGAGGCCATGCAAAGGTCCGACTTTCAAAAATGGCTTGAGCCCATGAAGTCCGAGATGGAGTCTATAGAGATCAATAGTGTTTGGACACTAGCTGATCCGTCCGAAGGGATAAAACCCATAGGGTGTAAATAGATTTTCAAGAGAAAAAGAGGAGCGGATAGAAAGGTAGAGACCTATAAAGCCTATCTGGTTGCTAAGTATTACCGTCAGCGTTATGGTATTGACTATGATGAGACGTTCTCTCCTGTGGCAATGCTCAAGTCCATCCGAATTATGCTTACTATCGCTGTACACTTAGATTATGAGATCTGACAGATGGATGTCAAAATCATTTTTCTTAATGGAGAGTTAGAAAAAGAGATGTATATGATACAACCTGAACAGTTCACATCCACAGACGAGTCGAAAGTATGCAAGCTGAAAAGGTTAATTTATGGACTTAAGCAGGCATCGAGAAGTTGGAACATACATTTTGGTAAAGTAATCAAAATGTATGGCTTTGTTAGGAATGGAAAAGAGCTTTGCATTTCAAAATGAGATTCTGATTCTGTGGTCATTTTTCTTGAGCTGTATGTGGATGATATACTGTTACTAAAAAATGACATTCTGACTTTGCAAAGTGTGAAGCTATGGTTATCATCACAGTTCTCCATGAAGAACTTGGGAGAAGCATCCTACATCCTAGGGATGAAGATCTATAGGGATAGATCTAGAAGGTTGCTTGGACTGTCCCAATCCACATACATTGACACCTTGTAACAAGCAGTTCAACATGGATAATTTCAAGAAAAACTATCTTCCGATAGGCCATGAAATTACTCTTTTCAAAAAAGATGGTCCGATAACTCCTAAGGAGAGAGAGCGCATGAGTAGAATACCATATGCTTCAACAGTGGGATCTATCATATACGCTATGACATGTACAAGGCTGGATGTGGCCTATTTACTAGGGGTAGTGAATAGGTACCAGTCAGATCCAAGTGAGAAGCATTGAAAGATTGCAAAAGTAATTCTTAAGTATTTGAGAAATACTAAAGACCAATGGCTTATCTATGGAGACTCTGATTTGAAACTTGTGGGATATACTGATTTCAATTTTTAGTCAGATTGTGATGATAGTAGAAGCGTGTCAGGCTACGTATTTACTTTGAATGGAGGAGCTGTTTGCTAGAAAAGTTTCAAGCAACATACTGTGACCGACTCTGTATGCGAAGCGAAATACATTGCTGCATCGGATGCTGCAAAAGAGGTGGTGTGGTTGTGAAAGTTCATTATCGAGCTGAGAGTTGTACCATAGCTCAGTGCCAGTGCCATAGCTCCAGTGCCATAGCTCAGGCGAAAGAATCTAAGTCGCACCATCGCATTAAACATATTCTGTACCGCTATCACCTAATGCGAGAGATCATGAATCGAGGTGATATCGAGCTTCAGAAGATCGACGAAAAGGAGAACCTAACTGACCCCTTCACTAAAGCTCTCAGGATCAAAGAGTTCGATAACTTCAAATGAAAGATGGGTATAAGATACTGTCCCGATTGGCTTTAGTCTAAGTGGGAGTTGTTAAAAATTGTGTCCTAAAATCAATCATGTAATGATTGAGTTCATCCTTGTATATGAATTATTGATTATTGAATAATAGTTATTCTGATATTTTTTATTACAAAGTGATATTTTTCTTGAACTCTTATATTCTGATGAAGTCCCTAGAACTATGCTAGTGTACGATAAAAAGAAGATTTATTGTATAGTTTTTAAACAAGTTCGCGATCAAATGATATGTCATTACGGGACGATGACGTTTATCGAGTGAAGGTCGTTGTATGCCATATGGGTTGGTTATCCTCTTAACCAAGGAGTGTGGTGACATTGGTATGGCATATAAGTGAGACGTAAGGGTACATCATCACTGAATAAGTAACTCACCTGTTGAGCATTCTACTGTCAAGAGCTGCTCGCAAAATATATTGGTATAAATATCCTTCAGATCTGAGATCACTATAGTGACTTGCAAGCAACTCACTGTGCTTTAGTGCCGAACTACCTAGATTTTTAATACAGTGATGGAAGGCTACTAGGTACAGTCAAGTATTTACGAAGTCTGTATGTGGATCAAGATGGAATTGACCCCTCCGAATTATTGGAGTTGATGTATCGTTGTATTTCAATTTAGTAAAGCCTTGGCTAGAGTAATCCATGAGATGGATTTGAAAAGTTAAAATATAATGTGGATGAAGCAATCTCGGTTGACAGTTAACCTGAGTGTTGTGATTCAAGTGGTGTGCCCAAGGCCCAGGAGACCAAGGCTAAGGCCAAGGTCCATCATTCATGAGAGCTTCATGGAGGCTCTAGGGCTAGTTGGGCCCTAGGTTGAAAGGCTGTGGGCCTTTCGGGTTCTTGAGGTCTAGGTTATGTGGGCCTCAAGGGACCAACTCTTTATGGGCCAGATCTGAGCCCAGGATAGGTGAGATTAGGTCAAGTCATGGGTGTACATGGGCTTGGGTTAACCTAATCTCCCATAGAGTTGGTCAAGAGAGTTTTGGGTTTGGGTCCCTTGACCCTGTGTTTATATATACATGCACTGTATAGGTTTGATTAAGCCAAGGAATATGAAAACTCTTTCTCTCAAGTCTCTCTCTCTCTTCTCCCTCTCTCTCCAGCTATTCTTCATGCCCCAGGAGTAAGAAACCCTAGGGTTTCTTGCCACCAGGTCCATAGAAGGCAGGAAAAGCAGGGGAGGCCTAGGGTTTTGAGCCTCTCCCCCTTTGTGCCGCCAACCATATTGCCTCTCCCTCTCTTGCAGCCACCCAAACATCAGGTCCAGGACTTGGAATCTCTTGCTACGAGGTTGGTACAAGTTTCTCTCAGATCTGGAGTTGATCTGAGGTCGTTTGAGGTACGGGTGAGATCTCCATCAACAGATCTACAGGAAAGGCTGCAGCAGGACAGATCTACAAGGTCTGGTTCTATCTACCTTTTTTCCTATCTAAAATATCCCGATTCGAGATCTACAAATTGAAAACCTCAATCTAGGCCTCATCTGGTTGGGTACCAGATCTTGGATTTTTTAGAGGTGATCTTTGAGGCGTTCTTCATCTGGAATGAAAGGCTGACGAAGAAGACAGCAATCAGGCTGATTTCGTCAAGGGCCTTCGATCGAGTCCAGAAGTCTTCAGATTTATTCGTTGCTGATTTTGCTGCACCCAAGGTCCATTGGAGGAGCCGGGATCATGCTCCAACACTGAGACCATCCTAGAACATCCAGGATCAAAAGGATGAATTATGCGGTAACCATGAGTATGGATTCTGAAATATTTTTTTACGATTATTTGACCTATCTAGACGTCAAAAACTATTACTAGATGGTATCTCAATTAGTGCAGGAATTGGTTCCTGTGCTACCAGCTTAGTGTTTGAACCTATGGAGTCACGCACACAAGTCAGACAAAATAGGAAGAAATTGACCTATATTTATATGTCCAATCTGAAAGTACTTGACTTGATTGAACATACAAGCTAACTTGATTGAGAATTGAGTTATGGGTAAAACGAGATTGAAGAGTTGACTATGTCTAGCTAGCACTACACATGAGGTTCAAGTTCAATCCAGAGGATAAATAATTTCTATCTATGATCCATAGAACATATGAAAGACAAGATTTAAGTACTAATTAATTTTAGATTAGATCTAAATTAATTATACTTAAATAGGTCTAAAATTTAAGTTAGATTTGGTATAAAAGTCTTAAAGAGTTTAAGATTGACAGCCTTTCGAAATTATTTCATACGGCTTCAAATCGAACTCGAATCGGACCTATTTTGGATGAGATATGAATATTTCTACTTGCATTGAGAATATCTACTCATGAAGTATGACCAAAAATTAGTTTTGTACTTATTTAGAGCATCCCAAGTGGATGTGGGAGTGGGTGCAAAGTGGATGTCATAAGTGATGGCAATTATATCTCATACAGGAGTCCTTCTTTCATGAGTATTGGACCAATTCAAATCAGATTTGAATAAAGAGTCCTCCTCTCATTAGAGCATGAGAATCATCTATAAATAGAGAGGGTCTCTACCTATGGATAAGAGAAGAGAATAAAATAGCAAACAAATCAAATTGGGAGAAGAGAAAAAGAGAGAGAGACAGGCGTGTGAAGAGAGAGGTCCTTCATCTTCTACATCTCTCCATTTGTTGCTGCCTCCTCTCCTTGGGCATGGATCCTTCTTGGGCATTCTACCTATAGGTATGAGATGTCACATTATCACATCTCATCCCTCGATTAATTGTGTATGCGAAGCCAATTGGATTGGAGTTCATCTTGCTTTCCTGCAGCATCCGACGTGCATGCAAAGTAGAAAACTATTTCCTTCCCTTCACAAGTGATGAATACTTAATTTAAGATGCTAGAGGCACTAAATATTATAATCATTAATATTATTTTATTAAAAATTTAATGCTATCTAGTCTATTTTATAGGTAATTGGGAGTTTGGATTCATACGATTCAATTTGGACTCAAATTGGTTCAGATTTGAGTGAACTAAGCAATCAGCTCTTATTTCAGTGTGAACGCAACTTAAAGATCAAGGGTCAAAAAGCAACCTCTCCAATCAAAAGCCCAGATTAAAAGATAAATGGAACTAAGTGTGAACATGACTTATTGATCAACGGAGGAGAATCAATATGAAGATCTAAGGGTCCTTATTCACACTCCCATCTCTCTTTTCATGAAATCCTAGCCTCCTCACTTTATAAATAGAACCCCAAGGCCTCTCTCTTTTTCAATCAAGCTGATGCCTAAGTTCTCTTCAAGCTTCTCTCTTTCTCTCTCCCTCTTCCTCTTCTTCATAAGTCTAGGATAGGTACTAACCCTAGCACAACATATTTCTCCATAGATCCTTTTTTCATATCCCACCAAATCTAGGAGAGGTTCTAATCCTAGTGCCGCTATCCTTTCTCTGTTACATATCCGCTTCCATCAATCTTTTTTCTTTGGAGTTCCTGTACTAAGCCTTCCAGTCATCCTGTCACTGTCTGCACGGAGGAAGATGAAGGATTCAAGGAGACACATCCTCCATCGGGTGCAGCAAGAAGATCAACTTGGTTTAGTTATCTTGTATCGTAATTTTATTTCTTTTCTTTATATATGCTTCTTTATTAGATTAATGAAAAGTAATTTTATTTTTTATGCTTCTTTTCTTAGTTTTTTTTATAATTTATTATTTTTTTTTATTTTCAAAATAATCAACTAAGATCCCTACGGATACGATCCTGACTCACCCTATCTACATAGTAGTGAGTAAGATTAATTTTGGTGTGCTACGACATGCATCAAATTTTGGCACCGTTGTCGAAGATTTTGATGCAATTATTTTAAAAAAAAATTCAAAAAAAAATCTATAAAATAAAAAAAATATTTTACTACTTTTTAGATTTTTATTTCTTACTTTAGATTACTTGATTGTATTTTATATATTTTTTTTCAAAATTTCTGCCTCATATTACTCTTTGTATATGGTAGATTTACTATTTTATATTTAGATTTCATTATTTACATGCATAGAAATATTTTTTACTTCTTATAACCTAGTAATTTACTACTTTCTATAGATTAGAATAATTTACTATTTTATATAATTAGTAATTTTTTACTTCATAAGTAGAATAGATTCTTATCCTTTTATTTGGATTACGTAGTTACCTTTTATTCTTAACTGCGAGATTACCTTATTTGCATAGTTAAGTAGTTACCTTATTTATTATTGTCTATTATTCCTAATGATTTACTGCTTTCTATAGCTTAAAATAATTTATTATCCTAAAAGTAGATTTGATTTATTACTTTATTTGTAGAATACCTACTTGTCTTTTAATCTTAGTATGATTTAATTTTTATTTAGTTAGATTCACTTGATCTTTTAATATCTAATTACCCTAATTTAAAAACTTACTTTTTATTTCTTCTTGCTAAAAGATAACATAATATAAAAAAAATACAACGATAATACATAACACTCGACTAATATAAATAAATCAATTAAATTTTAAAATCCACTTAACATGTTTGGACATCTTTTTCTTTTGCATTGCATATTTTCATAAAAAAAAAAAATAAGGGCAAAACCCTAATCAACATAAGGTGGGGATTTCATCACCCTTCCTTGACCCATAAATCATCACCTTGCAATTACATTGACCTAAATTTTTAATTTAAAATCGATTAGACGTTGACCCTTAAGGATCCTCAAGCTCAGTAGGATAAAGAACCCTAAAAGTTAGACCGGATTTAGGTTAGTCAATTTAATTGGTGTCTAGAAAAGTGGTTTAGAAATTACGTCCTGAAGGAAGGTGGTTCATTAATTGGTTTCGTTCGCTAACCTAACTAACACAATTGGTGTCTAAGGAAAGCAACGGGAGGACCCCCACGAACCTTACACTTACCTGGTCAGTTGAGCGGCTAGTCTGCTATTTGGAATGCTTGAAGGTGACCTTAGTAGTTAGGAGCTGTATAGATCTAGGATAACCCATAGATAGGATTGATTGAACCACTTTATTGTTGACTAAAAATATCAAATCTAATTAATTCTTCTCTATTTTCTTAGCATTAGAACTCTTTAGGTTCTCTTCTTTAGAATTTTTTTTCCTCCTCCTACTCTCCTATTCTCTTTCAAAAAAAAAAATTATTGAAATTAAAACTCGATGAGATCTTTTGGGTGCATACTAGGACGTCGATCATTACAACTTGATTTACACCCATTAAACCTAGAGCTAGAAAAAATAATTCGAATAAACCAAATCAAAACCATGGATCCAAAATAAGAGACTGACCCACCACGACAATTGAGAGAGTATTTTACTCCCTCATCTTACACTTACTCATCATGTATCCAGCCTCCTCCTGTGGAGGCGGCACAATACGAAATCAAGTCCAGCATTATTCAAATACTTCCATCATTCTATGGACTGATGAATGAGGATCTGTATAAATACTTGGATGAATTTCTTGAGATATGCTCCACAGTAAAAATCCAAAACTTCTCCGATGATGCCCTCAGATTGAAATTATTTCTTTTTTCACTTAAGGACAAAGCCAAGCGTTAGTTAAACTCCCTAGATTCCATAATCATTTCAACTTGGGACCATCCTCAGAGAGAATTCCTCAAGAAATACTTTCCAATTGGAAAAATGAATCAAATTAGAAAAGCCATCGCTAGTTTTTCCCAATTAGATGGTGAACTTTTTCATGAGACATGGGAAAGGTTAAGAGATCTTATTTGTAAATGCTCCCACCACGCTGTCCTCAAATGATAACTTGTTCAGTGTTTCTACGATGGTCTATCAGAGAAACATCGATAAATGATCAATGCATCGTGTGGTGGGACATTCATAGTAAAGAGTGAGGATGAGGTTTGGCAGTTCTTTGAAATACTTAGTGAGAACTTCCTACATCACATGTCTGCCATCTCTAGAGAACAACTCATGTCTCAATAGAAAAGAGGTGGAATCTAGCAGATTAGAAATGTTATGGATATCCACAGTAAGGTAGATGAGTTATCCCAAAAATTAGACCATCTTCTGAATATCGGACACTCTTTGATTCTACCTAATCCAGTGCAAGATGTTTGTGCATTGTGTGCAAGCCCGACTCATTTTGTTAGTGAATGTCCAACTGCACCTCCATTTTTTGAGTTTGTGCATGAGTAGGTCCAGCAAGCTCAAGCCTAACAAGCTCATAGATCAGAAAATGATCCATATTCGAACACTTATAACCCTAGCTGGAGAAACCACCCAAATTTTTTCAAAAGATCACAGCCAGTGGTTGGCCTTACTGTACCTAGACCAAATTATCAGGATCTGACATATAGGCATGGACCATACCATCAGTTTCAAAAATACTCCTCAACCATCTATCACTGGTCACAACTTAGCTTTTGAGGATAAGGTTCTAAAAGCACTAGAATGATTAAAAGTCAACACCCGGATCCTTAACTCCCACACGTAATCCATTGCTAAGCTAGAGACCCAAATAGGTCAACTAGCAACTACAGTCAGTAGGAGAGAAGGAAAAAAATTATCTAGCCAATCTGAGAGTAATCCGAGAGGATAATTCATGGTTGAGAGCTCCAATACTCCAGATACCTTTTCTGAACATGCCAAATCAATCATGACTCTCAAAAGTGGAAAGGTCATTGAACACACGAGTAAAATCAATGAGACCGACCCTAGACTTCTGACTAAGCCCAAATTACTTAAGAGCAAGGAGGACACAAAAGTAGAAAAGGGACCAACTGCACCAGAATCACCTTACTTGCCTAAAGCCCCATTTTCGAGTGCCCTAAAAATCCCCACTCTTATGGATAAAAAAGGAGGAAGACTTGATGAGATGTTGGAATTATTTAAGCAAGTCCAAATTAATCTCCCCCTTCTAGATGCAATGAAATAGGTCCCAACTTACGCAAAATTTTTGAAGAAATTATACACCCAGAAACGTAAATCTTGATCACAACTTTCGAAGAAAGTATGCCTCACCGAACAAGCTAGCTCTGTATTCCAGCACGCTATCCCTCTAAAGCTTAAAGATCCAGGTACCCCTACCATTTCTTGCATTATAGGAGACCTTCACATCGAACAAGCTCTCCTAAATCTAGGGGCGAGTGTGAACCTTTTACCTAGTTCAATTTATGAATTTTTTAGATTCAGAGAATTGAAACTCATATCAGTCACTCTATAGTTAGCTGATAGATCAATTAAGACACCATGTGGGATGATCGAGGATATTTTGGTTAAGGTAGATGAGTTCTATTTTTCAATTGATTTTTTAGTCCTTGACATGGAACTGAGTGGCAATCCAAGATAAATTTTCATTATCTTAAGCAGACCCTTCCTAGCTACGGCAAATGCGTGCATCAATTATAGGACAGGAGTCATGGATGTATCATTTGGGAATAAGAAACTAAGATTAAATATGTTTAGTGCATCTCAGGGACCATCAATGGATAGTTTCTTCGAGATAGATACATTCGAGGATATTATAGAGGAAGCAACATCAATGATTTTTGCACATGATTTTCGAGACACCTAATTGACGTACTTTAGAGTGGATGACTGTGATATGGAGAAAGATAGTGAAGAAGTAAATATTTTAGTTGATACATCAAGTGATGAAACTACTCCCCATTGGACAATCAAGTATGAGCCATTGCCTGCATTAGCCAATACACCCACAGTCCCATCATTAGAATCACCACCTGCACTAGAATTAAAGCCACTTTCGGCCACACTCAAGTATGCATTCCTAGGACCTAATGACACCCTTTCAGTGATCATTGCATCAGACTTGACCCCAGATCAAGAAGCACAATTGGTTGGTATTCTGAAGGAAAATAAAGAGGCTATTGGCTAGTCCATTGTCGATCTAAAAAGAATTGACCCCTCCATCTGTATGCACCATATTCATTGCGAGGCAGATGCCAAACCCCATCAAAACTTGCAGAGGAGACTGAATCCAAATATGCAGAAAGTAGTGAAGAAAGAGATGGTAAAATGGTTAGATGCTGGAATCATCTACCCCATATCCGATAGTAAATGGATCGGCCCTACTCAAATAGTACCTAAAAAGGCAGGATTACTGTGGTGGAGAATGAAGAAGGTGAATTGCTTCCCACTCGCACATCATCTGGTTGGCGAGTGTGTTTTGACTATAGGAAACTCAATGCCGTTACTAGAAAGGATCATTTTCCATTACCTTTTGTCGATTAAATCCTAGAACGGCTAGCAGGTCAACATTTTTTTTATTTTCTAGATGGTTATTCGGGGTACAATCAGATACCTGTATTTTTGAATGACCAAGAGAAAACCACCTTCACTTGCCCCTATGACACTTTCGCTTTTCGACGTATGTCGTTCGGACTCTGCAATGCACCCGCTATATTTCAACGGTGCATTTTGACCATTTTTTCAGATATGGTGGATAAATATCTCGAAGTATTTATGGATAATTTTTTCATATTTGGAACCACATTTGAAGATTGTCTTCATAACCTCTCCAAAGTCCTTAAGCACTGCACAGAGATAAATTTGATTTTAAGTTGGAAAAAGAGCCATTTCATGGTTCAAGAAATAATCGTATTGGGACATTATTTTCGAAAGGGGGATTGAGGTAGATAAAGCAAAAATTGAGGTCATCTCAAAACTACCACCCCCCATTTCGGTTCGATAAATATGATCTTTCTTAGGTCACGCTGGATTTTATAAATACTTCATTAAAAATTTTAGCAAAATATCGAGATCCTTGTGCAATCTGCTGGCCAAGGATACACCATTTGTCTTTAATGAAGAATGTCTACAAGCCTTCTATACGTTACGAACAATCCTGACAACAGCACCCATAATAAAATCTTCTGATTGGTCTTTCTCATTTGAAATCATGTGTGACGCTTCTGATTTTGCAGTAGGGGCCATCTTAGATCAAAGAATCAATAAGGAGCTACATGTGATCTATTATGCTAGCAAAATTCTATCCGATGCTCAATTGAACTACACTATGACAGAAAAAGAGCTACTAGTGGTGGTATTTGCTCTTGATAAATTTCGTTCATATCTGTTAGGGTCTAAGGTTCTAGTGTATTCTGATCATACAACTTTGAACATCTGCTTTCAAAGAAAGATACTAAACTATGATTGATCAAATGGATCCTTCTGCTTTAAGAATTTGATCTAGAAATTTGAGACAAGAAGGGTTTCGAAAATACGATCGCTGATCATATTTTTAGAATCTTAGTTGATCATACGATGGGTACAGATGAAGTCAAGGAGAAATTTTCTGACGAATAACTTTTTGCAACATCCTCTGACCAAATCCCATGATTTGCCCACATCATTAACTACTTGGCAATAGGGCAAGTTCTTCTCCATTGTACAAAACAAGAGAAGGATCGATTCTTCTCACAGGTCAAGCATTATTATTGGGAGAAACTTGAATTGTTCAAACATTGCCCTGACCAAGTGATTCGATGCTGTGTCCCTGAGGGTGAGTATCAAAGTATACTTACCTTTTGTCACTCTCATGCATGCGGGGGACATTTCAGTGGAAAAAAAATGATCGCAAAAGTGTTACAAAGTGGGTTTTACTGGCCGACATTATTTAAAGATGCACGTAAATTTTGCCTTGAGTGCTTGTGCTGTCAGTAAATGGGAAATATTTCTAAAAAAAACATGATACCCCTATCTCCCATCTTAGTCATGGAAATTTTTGCTGTTTGGGAAATCAATTTTATGGGTCCTTTTCCTCCATCTTATGGATATGAATATATTTTGGTTGCGGTAGATTACGTATCTAAATGGGTTGAGGCTATGGCAACCAGAACGAATGATCACAAGGTGGTAATCAAATTCATCCAACAGAATATCTTAAGTCGATTTGGTTGTCCAAAAGTCATTATTAGTGATGGAGGTACCCACTTCACGAATAGGCACTTTGAAAGTTTAATGAAGAAATATAGAATCACTCACAAAGTTGCCACACCATATCACCCCCAAACTAGTGGCCAAATGAATGTCTCCAACAGGGAGATTAAACGAATTCTTGAGAAGATGGTTAGGCCTGATCGAAAAGATTGGTTTGGATGATTAGATGATGCATTATGGACCTACCATATTGCATACAGGACCCTAATAGGAATGTCTCCTTACTGACTCATTTTTGAAAAAATCTACCATCTGTCGATAGAGCTAGAACACCGTGCATTTTGGGTCATAAAGTAATTTAATTTTGACATAAAAAATATGAGTAGTAATAGGAGACTATAATTGAACGAATTAGAAGAGCTATGCAATGAAGCATATGAGAGTTCACGAATTTATAAGGCTCGAACTAAGGCTTATCATGATAAATACATTTCACAAAAAATATTCGAACCTAATCAAAAAGTATGGCTTTATAATTCGAGGTTGCGACTATTCTCTGAAAAACTCCGTTCACGTTGGTATGGACCATATGTCGTAACTCAGGTGCTCCCTCATGGAGCAATTGAAATCAAAGATCCTAAATGGGGAAACACCTTCAAAGTAAATGGCCAACGATTGAAACATTATATGGATGAAATTAGAGATGGCGAGCAAGTTGACTCAATTGAATTATAGGATCCAGTTTACAATTAAACTTTAGCTTGGTCTGACTGAAGACCTTAAACTTAGTGCTTGTTGGGAGGCAACCCAATATTTTATTTTTTAGCTATCTAGTTTTTTTTTTATTTTATAAAAATTTTTGAAAAGGATAATTAGCCAAGTTGGGGGGAGCACCATGATTAATGGAGTCAAAAACACACTAGCCCAGCAATGAATGACATCTTAATCAATATTATACACATCGAACTCAGGTGGTGTCCTTCTTTGTTACATTCTATTTTTACTTTGTTATGATTCTCTTCTTTCATTGGAGATAATAAAAATTAAGTTAGGGAGAGAATAACTAATTAAATCCTCGAGTATGGTCAGAAATAATTAATTTTGTGCATCTAAATTTTATCTTAATTTGAAGTTAACTAGGCACTCTAATCAATAAATGATTAACGATCTAGATAATTTTAAAGATATCAAAGAAAAATTTATTAAGAACACCCAATTAATGGAAGAATTTAGACCAAACTAAATTTTGAAGTAATTTTAAAACTTTTTTCCCACCATCTCAATGAAGAATCTGCTTTATGGTGGAAAGGTCGAGATATGCAAAAAAAAATTTATTATTTTAAAAAAAAAAAGAGAGATAAAATAAAAAAAGAAAGGTTTTTAACATTTCTCATTAAGTAACTGGGCCCCTTCGCCTAAGTAAGCATTGTTGTTCGCATCAAAAGGTAAGAATGTGAAGAAACTTCTTGTATAGTCAGTTTTAATTCGTAGCCTTTTTGTCTTGAGTTAGTAAATCTGAGGGGTGTCTTACACCTAATGCCCTAAAGCCAACTGATTTGGGAGTCATTGGCCTAAAATTTACTATAAGAGTCAATTAGAAAGCTTAAGGGGTTAGGACATCGCACTGACTATACATGTAAATATTTATTCAAAAAAAAAAAGAATAAGGAGTCTAAATTGTAAGAAGATAATAAATTCTGCTCACATCAAGTTTGAAGACTTAAAGAGTAGAGTGGGAAGTCGGTGAAAGAAGATCTCTAAAAATTTTATGACTAATACTCAACTATTAATTGGGTCGAATTGATAATCCAATGAAGTACCTCTTTATGATCTAGCCAGATATCAACTATAGTTAGGAATGTCTAGGATAACTTTTAATTCAAGGATAATTTGGCGTACAATGCTAATGTATCTATTTTATTCGAGGATGAGTAAAGTTCAAATTGGAGGGTGTGATGAATACTTAATTTAGGATGCTAGAGGCACTAAATATTATAATCATTAATATTATTTTATTAAGAATTTAATACTATCTAGTCTATTTTATAGGTAATTAAGAGTTTGGATTCATATGATTCAATTTGGACTCAAATTGATTCAGATTTGAGTGAACAAAGCAATCAGCTCTTATTTCAGTGTGAACGCAATTTAAAGATCAAGGGTCAAGAAGCAACCTCTCCAATCAAAGACCCAGATTAAAAGATAAATGAAACTAAGTATGAACACGACTATTGATCAATGGAGGAGAATCAACATGAAGATTCAAGGGTCCTTATTCACACTCCCATCTCTCTTTTTATAAAATCCTAGCTTCTTCACTCTATAAATAGAACCTCAAGGCCTCCTTTTTTTTCAATCAAGCCAACATCTAAGTTCTCTTCAAGCTTCTCTCTTTCTCTTTTCCTCTTTCTCTTCTTCATAAGTCTAGAGGAGGTACTAACCCTAGCACAACATATTCCTCTATAGATCCCTTTTTCACATCCCATCAAATCTAGGAGAGGTTCTAATCCTAGTGCCGCTACCCTTTCTTTGTTACATATCCACTTTCATCAATTTTTCTTTCTTGGAGTTCCTATACCAAGCCTTTCCGCCATCCTGTCGCTGTCTGCACGGAGGAAGACAAAGGATTCAAGGAGACACATCCATCATCAGATGCAGTAAGAAGATCAACTTGATTTAGTTATCTTGTATCGTAATTTTATTTTTTTTCTTTATATATGCTTCTTTATTAGATTAATGAAAAGTAATTTTATTTTTTATGCTTCTTTTTTTTAATTTTTTTTATAATTTATTATTTTTTTTATATTTTTAAAATAATCAACTAAGATCTCTGCGGATATGATCCTGACTCATCCTATCTACATAGTAGTGAGTAGGATTAATTTTGGTATGCTACGACATGCATCAACAAGTACACACATGTTAACCGATTTGATCATTTTCAACTCCTTGATTTGATCCCGAGCAAGTCCTTAATCTGATTGTGATCAACACCTTGATCCATCTCCGACTAATTGCTTGACTTGATCCATGCTAGTTGTGTACTTTATGCGGCCAAACGATCAACCATTGACATGCAACCAAACATAATATAACTCAATAAAAATGCATAACAATTAATTATAATCTTTTAACTCTGATTTAATAAGACTTGCAAATCTTTAAATTATATAAATTTACGGATGCTCGCAGGCAACCAAAAATTAAATAATTTAAGATTACATGATTCGCACACATGATACAATATAGAGATAAAAGTAAAAGGGTCGCAAGCCATGATCATCACCACATGTATCCCATATATGAAAAATAATAAATCATAGATTTAGATATAAAATTATTTAACATTGATTCATTAATCATTCAGTTCATGACTCTTTTTGTTTATATTCTATCATCACAACAAAGACCATGAAAAATAAGAAAGAATGATCTAAAATATCTAAATTTATTAACTTAATCTTAAAACATATGAGGATGGCTCTGATACCACTATTAGAAAAAGCTTTAAAATATGTAGTAGAAGAAATCATAGCATTAACTTTTTAATTAAACACACAAGATCTCATCTCGAAATGACATGGAAACAAGGATCCCTCATAGTTTTTAAGATTAAGATTAATAAAAGAAAGTGAGATCAAACCATCACCTTTACACAAGTAGATCTACATCATAATTTGATGATCATGGATATCTTCATAGTTTTTTTTGAAGCCACGCAAACGTCTGACCTCTATAGATATTCATAAAAGATTCTGATCTAATCAATAGTTTCTGATCTCATTAGGGTGCTAATGCGTATAGAGATCCCTCTTGTAATGATGGATTTCTTTTTTTTTTTTATTGCTGAAAATCCTTCTCAAGAATTTCAACCTTTCTCCTTTTTCGTAAGATTCATGCTTCAGGCCTCTTATAACATGAACTTCTTCTATGTTAATTCTTTAAGGCATTCCAACGCTGTAGGCATCCAACCCTTGGAGTGTGGGCCATGTGGGATGAGAGAGAGGTGGGGCATGAGATATCTTGGCTAGAGATTAGTGTGGGCATAAGATCTTAAAGCCCTTTTATAATCATGAACTCCTTAACATAAAGTCCTGGGGCATCAAGTCTTTGACATGTCAAACTGTTTGACTAGTCCAAGACTTGGGCATGGAGGACTCTTGGATGTCAACTTTTCTTCCCACGAACTCTCTTGGGCACAACCCAATCACACATGAGGAGAGAAATATAGCATTGAGTCTCTTATGCGTTCAACAAAAGGGAGGCATGAGGAGTTAATTTATGTGAAGACTACTCATGGATGTCCAATGCTTTGAGGGAGAAGGACTCTTGGGCATTAGCCTTGGGGTGCCACAACTCCTGGACGCACGGCCTCCTTTTTGGTGTGAGTACCCTTGGGCCACCACAACTCTTGGGTGCCATCTCCTTTGGCATGTAAAGAGTCTTTCTGAGCATCAAACACTTAGATGAATTAACCTTTGACTGATCAAAGGTCATTAGGCATCCTAGTGCTTTGAGGTTTGATCGTATCAACTTTTTGATGCATCAAACTTTTGACATGTCAACCTTTTGACCCAGACTTAAATCAAGTACTATCAAACTAAATCCTACCTTTTGATCAGTTATAACCTTTTATGTGTGTGACCCCATATATTTTATTCTATCTGATAGTTAGATATATTGTAATCTATATGCACAATATCATTAAAACTTATTTCAATAGATTGAAATAATTCTAACTCATTTCAATAAGAATTATCGATCATCAAGATAATTTTTATGAGTCTCACAATCCACCAGTAGTACCTAGCAGCATGTGGTAGCAATCCAGTAGAATGAAATTGAATAAATTTTTTAGTGTAATTAACGCATGATATAGTTCTTCTATCGTAAGTCCTGACTGGATGGAGGTTATGGAATTACTCATCAAACCTCATCATCTGTCATATATTTAATTTATCCAACTTGAGTTCTTGATGTGAAAATGATGGAAATCTTTTTATACTATTCACACTATCATGGCTAAGATTTTTTAAACTTAGTCTCATAAATCACATAGGACCAACTCTCTTATTTACAAAAAATGATAGATTTCATATAAATGCACATCCTATTCCTATAATGAATCTATAGTAGCCAACATACACTACAAGGATCCATATGGCTAGGAACCAAGTGTATGTACAATCAAACTACAGCTACTTCATTGTGAATAGCTGAGGCACTATAGATTAAAGAATTAGTCACACTACTACAGTATCGAATAAGTCACTGATGAATGAGTGGACTTTCAAGTGACTTCTCATATTGGTCATACTTAGTACCTTTGTTCACTAACAACCATCTATATTCTTGCTTCAGTCTCCTCATACTGTAGACTCAAGGCTCATCTATTCTTAAAAGAAAAATGACCCGTGTACCAATCTCATCAGATCAATCACCACCCCATGATGATCCATTGATTGAAAGTATTTCAGAATCAATCATCAATGGCACATACCTCAAATTCTCAACTCTTGAGAATATGTATCATCATCTTATTAATTTTTTGAATAATTCATGGACACATACACAATACAAATGGAATTAAAAAATCTAATTTCATTAATAATGAAAAATCAAATACAAAACTTATCCTAGAATAAATACATATATCGGTCTGATTGATTTCTAAGACATACATCTAACATTATAGTCCTCGACAGACTTGGCTCAACAATCTTGATAGGTTGATCTCTGACTTTTGTGCCCACTTTTAGTACATCTTTAGCTACACCTGAAGAAAACTCAATCGGATGAACTTCACTAAGAATGCCGAGAGAAGTTAAACCCTATCCTCCCATTTCTCAGTCCAGCTCAACATCTGAAGTGATTTTCGTATAGCTTGATTCAACAGCCCTGATAGGTAAGGTATCAATCTCTGCTTCAACTTCCGACACATTCCTAACTACACCTAGGGAAGGCTCGATCGGAGGAACCTTGTCAAGAATACTTAAAATAGTTGAATCCTATCCTTTTGTTCCTCAGCTCAGCCCAGCATCACTAATCTTCCTCTTTTTTACCTTTGGCAAGCCAGCCAACAACTCCTCTATATTGAACTTCATCTCTATCTAGTTCAAGAAGTCATGATACGAGAACACAAACAAAGAAGGAAAAGAAAGAAGCTGAACATGCTAAAAGGTATCCATTCATTTTCAATGGCTTCTCTTAAGTTGCAAAACACTATCAATCAATTACAAAAAGAAAAAGAAAAATTCATTGAGGGTGTCACTCAGCATCACCCTCCACACTCCTATTCCCTCTGCATCGATCAAACCATTGCTCGAGGAAGATGAAGCCAATGCTGATATAAGGCTTTGGTTGATTTCCAAAAACCGCACCCCGACCTTCTTGCATTGGCCAAAATCGATAAGGAAGGCCTCTTGGTATGAGGTCAGCAGCTCCTCAGGGAAGGCCTCGCTCCACCTAAAGTCTTCCATGCCCTTAATGGTGGCTTCTACAAGATGATGTTTCGCAACCGCAACCTCATCCGTCAATCAAGATTGAGCCTTCCTTGCCTGGGTCACCTCTTTCCTAGCTTGGCATATAGTTCTCTCAGTTCTTGCCAACTGGTCCCACATGTGTGCAACCTTGGTTTCACTCTCCTGGATCTGGGTGACCTTAATCTTAAGGGATTTCTCAGCTTCCTCTAATGAGGTCTTGGCTTCCCCTGAGGCTACCTCAATAGCATCAACTCGAGACTTCTTCGTAGCAAGCTACTCCTTTGATTGCACTAGGATGGAGTGTAGCCCCTTCTCAGCCTTGTCTCGCTCCTCTTCAGTAGTCTAAAGATGATGACATGACTAGCAAACTTCTTCATCCAAGCATTGGATCTAATGAAGTAGGCCCTATATCGTGAAGACTCCCTAAAGATTACCACTAAGTCAGAGGAAAGGCAAACTAAAAGGAGAAGCAATATTGAAATTTTATCTCTGCAGCATCCTGAAGACAGTCACTAAAAGATTGCACCAGCATCTTCTCCATCTCGGCTAGGGGCACCAATTCTCCCATCAGCTTCATGTAGGCCTTAGTAACTGGCATGGAACTACGGTGAAAGGTCACAGAATGCTTGAAAGATATGGGGCACCTCCTCCTACTATATCAAGAAGGCTGCCCCCGATGGGAGCCACATCGGCTGTGACGACCTTTACAATCTCAACCAAGAAAGTAGCAAGCCTCTTCTTTGACTGCTTCTTCGTTAGTTGATCCATGGCCTGGATCACCTCGGGCTCTACCATCTTAGCTTTAGTGGCCTTAGCCTTGACAATAGGCCTTGGCTGCGACTGCCTTTGGAGAAGGAAGTAAGATGATCCTCTTTCTCTTTTCTTCCTTCTTCTTGGGAGGACTGATGCCAGATAGCTCTTTTTGAGAGAAATCAAATTTTCAAAAGCCTAGGAGAAGTCAACATCTTTGGCCCCACAGCTAGAGGGTCGAATAAATAAGCACTGACACTCATCTTTAGGGGTTGGACCTCCAGAGTATAGCCATTTGAGAAGATTCTCGCATAGAAGCTCCAAATATGGTGGCACCTTAAGTTGCTTCAACTCCCTCACCATCATCTCCTCTGCTTTGCACAACTCCAAGAGCTCTAACAACATGGGCTTCATCGGCTCTCCTCACTCAGTTGGGAATCTCCATAGAGTCGGGGAGGATGCAAAGAAAAACTAACCCTTCCACTGATGGATGGAGGAAAGACTGGAAGGAAAGTTGGTAACATCCTTTCAAGGGAAAGTGTACCATCAATCTCTACTTTGAGGATGCATCTTCACTTGAAAAAGTGTTTGAAACATCTTTGCTTAGAGAGGTACCCCTCGATGCAAAAGAAAATAGAAAAATCCAACTATCATCCGTCAGATGTTGGGGACAAGTTGGGCAAGATAAAGCCAATACCAGCCTAGTAGTTAGGCAAGGATCTTGAGAATCGAAAGCCTAAGGCCAGTCCTTAAGGCCTCCTCATGCAAGGATATCTTATTTTCCAGAGAAGAAGTGATCCTACTAGAAAGGTTGGGCACTTCAAGGACTATATCCTTCGAGATCTCGTGCTCCTTCCAGATTTGCTCGAGAGCATCATCCTCCAAAATAGATTTAACTATATTCAGAGTTTGATGAGCCTCGAGTGCCTCCATGGTAGAATCCTTAGAAGCCTGGGTAGGTGACCTCGAATCGATAAGTCCCTGTTCTATTGGTTCTCCTAGAGACAAAGCCATGGAAATGAATGTAAGACAAATAAAAAGAACCAGGAGAAGAAGGACTAAAGATAGAGAAGAAGGCTAACCCATTAAAAATACTAGGCAAGAAGGAGACGACAACGACAGCCACTATAACTCCCCTCTCCAGCTCTACAAATAGGAAGCAAGGTGGGCGACACCCATCTCTCTTGTGTCATTTATAGTATGGCCCAATGATAATGGCGATTCAGATAGACGGTCCGATCGATTTATGCATGTGGACACCCCACTTGGACACAATTACATTGCCTAGATCAAAACCTCTAAAATGTCTAATCATCTCGTATGAAAGTCTGCATGCCATGATGCATTCTCAAAAAAGGAGGCGAGCACACATCTACCATAAATACACATGTCCAGCCATCTGCCCAAGTTGTAACCTCCCGAGGGATGACCACGGCGGCATATGACATCAGGCCTCCTTACTTCATATGGCATGTTGCTGGAGGCATACCTCGGTGCAGTCAC
Source organism: Elaeis guineensis (assembly GCF_000442705.2). Lineage (NCBI taxonomy): Eukaryota > Viridiplantae > Streptophyta > Magnoliopsida > Arecales > Arecaceae > Elaeis > Elaeis guineensis. The sequence continues at coordinate 19,268,737 of NC_025999.2, forward strand.
ACCTTGAAGGCCCCTGCCAGCATCGGTGCTAGGAGGTTCGTTCGAAGCTTCAGCATCAACCTTGATCGCCAACATCATAGTTAACATGGAAACACCTTGTACTTCTTTCGAGCCAAAAGATGCCTCGATCTTATAAATGGGGGGCAACTAATACATCCAAAGATGACCCATCCATCATGGTGCTAGCAACCCAACAATAGCCCAATGCATGTCTTCGAGAGGAGGTGACGAAGCGACCACCCAGCCTCTATCGCATGGTCTTTTATGATCATTCCATAGAGTTCCAGGCTCTTCTATTCATTAGATGATAAGTGGCAAGCCATCCCGCCACTCCACTTCCTCTGTTCACTTAATGAGATCCATAATCTCAACAAATTTTGAATGTGCGAGCCGTTATCCTCTAACAGAACACATCATGTCTTCATGGCTTTGGAGGGAAAAAGTGGCATGCATATCCTCAGAAGATAGGTATCAATCTTTATCTATAAAATCTAACTCCCCAGGATCCTCCAGATAAGAGAGAAAATAAGTAAACACTTACTCTGCCTGCCTTCTCCCTGAGATAGATCCTATACGAACTGGAATCTAGCTCCTTCATAAAACTCTAAGCAATTCTGACTCCATCTCTGAACTCCACCTTCCACATGGCCTCCTTTAAGCTACCACTTTCGACTTTCTCATGACAAAACTTGTTCGATCTTATCCCTGACACAACTATGAAATTCTCTAGAAGAGCTCAGACCTCTTTTGTCTACTTTTGTGAGAGACCGACTTAAGCATCAGAGGATCCACTATCAGAAAACCTCACAGTGTGAGGATTTTTCTATATTTGGTGGTATTGCAGAATCTGATTTGAAGGATCGACCACTAACCTGGAGCTAGTATCCAACCCAAAGATCTCGACCAGCCATGCTGCGATCACCTCTCTCTCTCTCAACTCCTCGATGGCAACAATGTCTAATTTTTTATTTAAGTCAAAGAGTTTTTTGATCTCATGCTTGGGTTTATGATGAGGTAGTATCTACTTTGTTCTATTATCGATTTGACCACTTTTTTAGATGTTTTTGTTATGGTGCTTGCTTAACTGTTCCCTAAAAAAATATTTATATGTTTATTTGTGATGTTAAATGCATAAAAGCACAAAATCTCATAAAGATATCAAGTTCACCATTTCTATGCTTGAAAAATGCAATAGACTCAACAAGTTTCATTATTTTCAATATAAATAAAAACTAAAGCAAAAAAACCCAACATACTCACATCATAAACATAATTGGAACTATAGTATCAAATGGAGTGTTTAGTAGGCTCGTAGATACACGGGTTATTTATGATCTATAGCCACCCCTCTGTGCTTACTAGCTATGATATTAGCTTTAATACTAACCTAATACTAACCACAGAACTACTTCTCAATTAGCTATAATAGTTTTAAAAATACTAACTTACAAAGCTAGTAAAGTCTTTGATTGTCTAGCTAAGTAGCTTCGAATTGAATCCTTACTTCACCAAGGTCTTGAAGGGTAATTTAAGGAAAGTTATCCCCTATTATGTAGTTCCTTGCCTAAGGACCATTTTTACCATAAAAGGAATAAAAAGAAGAAAAAAAGTAGAGGAGTATCTGATTGTCCAAATGTATAGTTGAGTTGACCACTTATCACATACAAGCAAATTGAGGACCCATAAGCAGAATAAAATGTCATATACATAAAACTCATAAATATATAAATAATTAATCTTAGATAAATATAAATTATTAGACATATGGTTAAATGTAGGTTAATGAAGTCAACTAATTTAAACATCATTAATTGACTTTAAAAGTAGAAATTATTTAAAGATTAGTTTTAGCCCATCAAGCATAGGAATATGACAAAGAATTGATCATAGTGTTTTACAAAATATACAAATTGCATTCATGTTATCTGTGCTCGTCTTGCAATTGATGATTGATTATTTCAAGGATGCTTAATTAATTAATTAATTAATTAATTTCTTTTATAGTAAGGTGCAAATAAGTTATAACTAACTTTCATTATTTTTGGTGGATGGATCATGAGAGATCCTCAAGGAGAGTCTGGGAGAAGAACTCAAAAATCTTGAGAAAGGAAAAGAGAGCTCTTTCCTATCTGATCAATTGTCGATGCTACTTGAAGCGATACACAAAGTTCATTAGGGATATCTAGGAGTGATTGATGGATGCTAATAGAGAGTTGATAGGATGGATGCCCTTCTACTATATGCTTGACATCCCAATGATGACACAGGAGTAGGCAATAACAGACGAACTCCTCCATTGCTGAGATAAGAGTAGAGAGGGTTCAGATTGAGTGGTCAAACTTTGATCTTTCATGGTCCTTAATGGAGTAGCCATGGATACGAAGAAGCCTTTCTAAAGTATGGTTAGGACCACATATTTTTTGGAGTTGATAGTTAGAAGGGATGCATTGGAAGATATGATCAAGATTTTATTGTTTGATATGTCTTCCAATGGCATCTACTTTATGGTACAGTTGCTTATTGCATACCTTCTAGGTGTAATTTTCTTTTCTTTATCAAATCTTAGCATTGCATAATGGATCTTCTTTCATGTCGACCCTATAGGGAGGTTGGCTAGTATGCATGGGCTAAAGTAGTCCACAAGCATCTAATGCAATTTATCCCACTATTGAAAAGGTCAAGAAGAGGGAAAGAGCTACAAAGGAGAGCACCGATTATCTTAATAGATGCATTATAGTTTTAATAGTAAGAGAGATATTAAGTTATTTGTTTATCTATTTATTTGATGAAGTTTATCAATTTTGAATTTATATAAGTAATTGTTGATCATGTTACCCACTAATTGCTTGTTTTTCTTTCAAGTTTGACTTTTTGAGAGAAATGGTATAGAAAATTGAATAGCTATGATTTGCCCCTTAGAGTACTAAACTGGGAGAAATCTCAATCTATGAAATGGGCCCACTATGAAGCGATTTTGAAGGGCCTAAAAGAAAGAAATGTATAATTGCTTTTGATGTTTAGTGTTTGTAGTGCCTTTGATTTTTAAATTAGGGGACTAATAATTTTATCTTCACTTTCATATTAGAGACCCACTATGAGCAACACAGGATAATATGTTGCTCATTGTTGTGGGATCTTCCAACTATCAGATGGAAAAGGGATCAAGGCCAAACGAGTAGGAGAACTAGGAATAGAAGTAGATTTGAGAGTGCACACAAGAATACCATAATATCAACCTCTCATTTTATTGGGTTTTCTAAATTTGCCTCTAACTTATCTATTTATTGTCTATTTATCCTCAGATGCAGCTCCTCCATAAATACCAACATCTCTTTATAGAGGCCAAGTGGAGGAGGGACATAGAGGATACAAAAAAAATTGACCCGTGGCAGTTGATTACCAAGCTATGGGGGGCATTAAGGAGCATAGAGGGGGAAAGGTTGTAGAGGGGAGCATTCATGATGTAGAGTTTAATATGCCATCTATTGAGGCTAATATGCCGATAGCCTGATAGTACCCAAGGAGCATGCGGATCCACAGCCTACGGATTGATAGATTACACAGTAGATACTTAAAGGCTCTCATCTCCTATGCAGTCCATACATCCTACTTTCTTCAAGTATCCTGGCTCCTGAAAGAAAGCCCAAAAGAAAGAAACCCTATAGAAGGGATGAAGTGGTGGTAAGTGGAATTGTAATTTACTTAAATATTTATACTTCATTCAAATTTGACATGCTCATACATTTACATGAGTTTTTTGAAATCAGTCATGATTTCCCTGGCTTATAGCTTCTAGATAATAGGGAGCGTAGGCATGTCCTATACTTCTAGGGCAAAAAATTAATTAATATGTTAAATTCTTGCTAAGTCATTGATTATGAAATTTTGGTTTATTTTGATGTCTTTTTCATTGATTGCCTCTAATTTTGGCACTAATTTCTCCATCTGGGTCATTGATTTGGAGTGATGGCATAAGTGTCATCAATAGACTGTAGGTTCATGACATCCTATCCGATAATATGATTGATGACAATGTAAGTATTTTATAGTAATTATTCAAAAATAAAATATATATACAAATTAATTTTTATTTCTTGCATCTAGTCTGTGCAAGTTATAGATGTTTTTTAGTACTTCCTACAATAGTGTGCATTGATCGATCTATCGATAACCCACCTGTTATAATTTCAATTACAATAACATAGGAAACAATAACTGAATTCAAATAATGTAAACATAATCACACCAACTACAGAACAATAAAATCAATTGACCTATCAACAAATTTAATGCACATCGAGACATCAGATGTCATCAGTTCTATTGCAATATCCAGAAAATGACATAATTGATTCACCTGTTACAAAATATGTTCATAAAAGACTTCCATTGCAGCAATAATACATTTAACATATAAATCAAATAGAACAAATTATTTCATTGTGTAGAAGTAATACATTCATTTATAATTATGTACAATCATATTTTTTTACATCTTAATGACTAACACATCATGTACATATAATACTTATCTAAGCCAAATAGTATCTATCATAATAAAACACCTATGGGCCTATGCAATCATCAAGTTGCTCTTCCTTAGATGAATTGTCACTGATGTAGGCTTCAAAATTATCGACCTGCATAAAGTACAAACATGTAATAATTCACAAGAAAAAGACTCCATCAAAGTGTAACATTAATTATTTAAAAGGATGTAGCTTTTTCTAATATTTGCCTTGCATGTTTGAATATTATGATCTTTTTGATAATATTTCTTACATATCTACTATTTCTTTGATGCAACTTCTATTGGGTGCTTGAACCTGTAAAGTTTCTTGTGACCTTTACAATTGGAAACTAGAGAAACTTTAAGTATGACATTATTAGCACTTCTTTTTTTCTACTTGGCTACACTATGTTATAGCTACCAAAAACTGAATGCGGCTCTCATTCATAACATTTTGTTCTTTAAGTAGGTTCTTCTTTAATATATATACTTTTACAATGATAGACTCCATATCATTCATGACAAGATCATATGTTTTACGAAAGGTACAAATATCATATGGTAAGTTTATAAGCTTTTTACATATCCACTAAATCTTGTAGTTTTTGACATTATGTCCTCTTGAACTTCACCTACCCTTTGTGCTACATCAACATCTCTTTCCTTTGTAGAGTTCTTCCAATGCTCTAATATGTAATACGCAAGGATGTGGTGAATTCTTAGACAAATAAGAACTTTTAAGATATGAGTACATAGAATACCATTGAATTCAAACATTAGACATAAACATAAAAATTTCTCATCCGACATGATACATGTTATATAGTATGATGTTATCTTATTTTGATCTCCATTGGAAGTATCAATCTCAATTATATGATACAACTTATACTTCTCATCCTCCTTTATGTTATGGTGGTTATTTTGAGTTGCTCCCTAAAAAGCTTGAATATATTGTTTATATATACTTCAAGAGCATGCTACTCAATTGGGTACTTTGACCATCATATTAGTTGAATATGGTATATGCGGAAGTCCTCCTCATCCTCTTAGCCATATCTATTCTCCAAAACTGCCTCATACTAAATAATAAATTTAAAAGTATTCATGTGATTATCAATATAATTCTTAAATAATGAATATATACTTTCACTACATTGTATTGTAGATATGGAAGGAAGAATATGTGTCTAAAATATGTAGGCACTGTTGGAAAATGTATCCTAAAATCAATCGTATGATGATTGAGTTTTTTTTATATATGAATTATTTATTGATAAATAAAAATTATTTTGATATTTTTCATCATAAAGTTGCAGCTTATTTGTAGAACCCTTGTGTTGTAATGAAGTCCTTCGAACTATATTAGTCATTGATAAAGAGAAAATTTATCGTATAGTTCTTAAACATATTCACGATCAAATGATACGTCATTACAGAATGATGATGTTTATCAAGTGAAGATCGTTGTGTGCCATATAGGTTGGTTGTCCTCTTAACCAAGGAGTATGGTGACACCAATATGGCTACAGGTGAGATGTAGGAGTATATCATCACTGAATAGATGACTCATCTGCTGAGCATTCTGCTATCAAGAGCTGCTCACAAAGTGTATGGGCATGTCCCTCAAATCTGAGATCACTATAGTAACTTACAAACAACTCACTGTACTTTGGTGTTAGACTATTTGAATTTCTAATGTAGTGATGGAAGGCTACTGGATATGGTCAAGTACTTACGAAGTCAGTGTATGAATCAAGATGGGATTGACCCCTCCAAATTATAGGAGCAGATGTACTACTATATTTCAATTTAGTAAAATCTTGATCAGGATAATCTATGAGATGAATTTGAAAGATTGAAATACAATATGGATGAAATACTCAGAGTTGACAGTTAACCCGAGATTATCCTAGAGCATTCAGGATCAAAGGGATGAATTATGCAATGCCAATCAGGTCGGTCAGGCTGCAACGACACTTCCAGCAACTGTCCATTACGTCTTTCTCTTACTGATCCCCCTCCTCCCTCTCCCACTCTGAGCACCTTCAGGACTCAGAAGCTACCATATGCATAGGTTCTAGAATATTCTTTTGTAATTTTTTGACCTATCCAGATGTTGAGAATCATTGCTAGATGGTAGCTTCAATTAGTAAAGAAAATGATTTTTGTGCTATTGGCTTAGTGTTCGAATCTATGAAGTCACGCACACAAGTCAGGGGACATAGAAAAGTATTGGCCTATATTTATATGTTTAATTTAAAAGTACTTGACTTGATTGAATATATAGACTAATTTGATTGAGAATTAAGTTATGGATCAAATAAGATTGAAGAGTTGACTTTGTCTAGCTAGCACTACACATGAGGTTCAGGTTCAATCTCGAAGATGAACAATTTTTGAGCTATGATCCAAAAAGTCTATGAGAGATTGGATTAAAGTGTTAATTAATTTTAGATTAGATCTAAATTAATTAGACTTAATTGAGTTCAAAATTTTAAGTTAGACTTGGTCCTGAAGTCTTAAACATTTTAGGATTGATAGTCTTTCGAAATTATTTCGAAATAGCTTCAAATTAGATTCGAATTGAATCAATTTTGGATGAAATCTTTAAAGTCTATTTTTACAGTGACTCTCTCACCTTCATGGCAGACCAGCACCTAATATGGTGTTGGTTGTGGGCATGGGTGCAAAGTAGGCACCATATTAGGCACCAATTCTTTCTCACATAGGAGTCCTTCTTTGATAAGTTATGAACTGATTCATAGCTTGTTTGAATTAGAAGTCTTATATTTATTAGGTCATAAAAATTATCTATAAATATAGAGAATCTCTATCTATGGATATATAGCAATCAAAGTGTGAGAAAGAGAGAAAGAGAGAGAGAGGCATGAGAGCTTGTGGGCGTCCAACCCCTTGGCGTGTCCTCTTCCTTGTCGCCCCTCTTCCTCTTGGCATGGGCTCTCCTTGGGCATCCCTTTTGCTAGTGTGAGGCATCACATCAGCACCTCTTTTTTCTCCCTCGGTGGCCTTGCGAAGGTGCATCAATCCAAAGATTCATCCTACTTTCCTGCATTGCCTGATGTGCGTGCGAAGCAGAGGGCCTGCAGTTCCAGGCCTACACGAAGGTTGAATCTAGATTTTAAAAATTTGATTCATATTCTACTATAATTCAAGTAAAGATTTGATCTTTATTTAGTTGGATATATAAAAAATTTTTAGATGCAATCCTGGTTATCCGCGAGAAACAAGTTTCTTTTCTTTCAATTGGTATCAGAGCTAGGCTTTGATACATGGATGCATAACTAATTTTTTCTAGATTGTTTACATAATGTATGTAATTAAAATTTTATATTAGATATTAAATTTAATTTAAATCTATTTAAATAAAATTTATGATCTGATTTTGATTGAATTATAAGAACATAATCAATGATTGGTTAAGGTTTATTATAAGTTTGTCATAACAGAATTTTATTGTTGCTGAATTTTATTGAAATAACAATCTGATTTAAAATTTATTTTAAATTAATTTTAATAAAATTTTAATATTATTATTTTGATTATAAAGTTAGACTTATTTCAAATCTGAATTGAATCTATTTTGATAGATTTTTAGATTTGATTACTAACAAAATTCAGTACTATATCAAAACAGATTTAACTAAAAATTTAATTCTCATGCGTTAATGTTTGCATCTAATTAATTTTTTATATGATATCAGATCTAAAGTTAATATTTTATAATCTGTATAAGATGTGTTTCAGATCTGATATAATGTATATGATGCATCAAATCTAATTAGATTAGATGAAGTACATGATTGATAAGATCAAGGACATGTTCATGATATAAACTATTTTATCAAAATTATTTATTGATGTGATTATATATAAAATTAGAGTTTAGATTTTAGTAGCGTAGTACTCAGATTGATGAGATCACTAGACTATCCAATCATAAGAGATCGAAGAGATTAACCTCTCTCTTGCCCATTCGATGGATTCTCTTATGATGTGTAGGAGTGTCATTAGAATCCATTTCATGAAGAAAAAAATAAATAGATTTTTATGAATTATTTTGATCATAAATATATTTAGATTAGATCTAATATAATTTATGGTTCATTATAATAAGATAGATTCAGATATAAATTATTTTAGAATCTGAATAGCATGTTATATTAGATGTAATTGATATTGATTTAAAAGTTATCATGATGTATGAGATATATGTATGAAGTTTAGATCATACCTATACAAGTTTAATTATTAAATATATTATAAAAATTTATTTTCATGAGTTAAAATATATGGTATGCTTCACTTGAAACTCTGATAGAATAGTTCTACAAACTGAAATACATGTTTCACACACTTAATTTTGAATTAAGTTTAAATGATCTAGATTTGAGAATTGAAGATCATTAAGACACCATATAAATCGATGGGCTATGGGTTAGCATGAATCAGGTCCTTCTAATGAATTAGACCTAAGGTTAAAAATAAATATGGACCAAGTAGAGAAATTTGTTAAATCTAATCAAGAGTTGAATTAGATTAGGTCAGAATTTCTCTAAATCAATCTCAATAGTTGAAATTTGATTAAGTCCATATTTTTGACCTTAACAAATGGACTATGATCATGACTCCATGGTTGAGTTTGAATCTTCTAGTGGACTAAATTGAAACTAATTAACCAGTTGGTATCTAAGTAAGTTTGGCAGATTCGATCAAGTGGTTTTAATTGGGAGCTACTCACCTAGATGCATCTATAGTGAGTTAATGACATATCCCTCCCACTGATTTCACTTACCTGACCAATATAGTAGATTGTGTTTTGATTAGATCACTAGTCGATTCGAGCTGACTCATGTGATCAAGATTAATCAATATGACTGATTTAGGTATCTTTAGACCAGCTTGTGTCTAATCCTCTATTGACTTGATGAAGTCAGTGAGAGGATTTACGACTTGCAGGTTAACATCTTCTCTTATTTTCAAATCAATAAAATCAAATTCTCTAATTTTTTAGGTCCTTAAAATGATACAGTTATAGAGATAACTTATTCATAGTCTTCCATTAAGGTATGTGATAATGAGTCCAATATTCCAAATAGATATTGAAGGCACCACACGCCTGGTGTCTATTACGTATTAGAACTATCATCCATCATATGACCATCTTGTTGTGCGTTCAGATCAATACTTAGGTTGGCCAAGCCACACTCAGGTCTGAACATCCGTTTATTGGATACATGTGGTGTTGTCATGTTAATGGTTGGATCTAATCAAAATTTTCAGTGAAGGTGCCACACGCCTGCTAAAGGGATGCCTGGGACAAAACCTAATTGCTAGAAGTTGTTTGGAGAAATAATTGGTTATGAACCTACCCATGGATGCATTAGGATTGGTCGAGCCACACTCGAACCCGAATGCTATCTATGTGGGTTTTAGTATCCGATAAAGAATTAATACAATTCCTCAAGTTGGAGATAAAGGCTACCAATTCGTACAAAATAGTAGGAGAACCTTTAGATTAAAGTCCATATCTTTAGGATTAAAAGTAATTCATATACTAATAGGCTTTTATTTTTACTTTTAGCGATGGCCAACACACTATCACTCCGTTCTCTGTTGGATAGCGACAAGCTCATTGGACCCAACTTCAATAACTGATATCGAAAGTTGAAGATTGTCTTAGAGCATGAGAGGATACTGTATATTCTTATGAATGAGGCACCTGAAGAACTTGCTGTCAACACTCCTCGTGCCACGAGATCTTACCTGAAGTGGCTCAATGACCGTATGATTGTACGTTGTGTGATGAGCACAATAATAAATGATGAATTTAGTCATAAGTTTGAGGATGCACAGCTAGAGAAGACATTCAAAAGTTGAATGAGTCCTTTGGCACCCCTGAGAATGCGAGAGACAAAAAACTTCATGCACAGTGTTCAATACCCATATGCAAGAGAGGGCTTCAGTCACTGATCATGTACTGTATATGATTGAGCAGATTAAACATCTGAGCAAACTAAACTTTTCATTGCATGAACAGTTAGGCAAGGATGCTATCCTCAACTCGCTATCAAAATCCTACCTATCCTTTCTCAGTCATTATAGAATGATGAAGCCTGTAGTGAATTACCATAGTTTGCTAGAGTTACTGTAGACTTTTGAGAAGGACCACCAGCTCCAGAAAAAGCTGGTGCATATTATGAGAGGTTCATCTGCAGGCCGTCGATCCTCTAAGAGAAAAAAGAAGAAGAAGGTGCAGAAAACTTGTGCAGTCGATCCTAAGCAAAGTAAAATGTCGAAAGTCGACAAGAGTCAGATGGAATAATTTTTCTGTAAGAAGCTGGATCATTGAAAAAAAAATTATCCTAGTTACATAGCTACCCATGACTCAAACAAGCCTAAGAACAAGAGAAAGAAGAACAAGAGAAATCAAATCTAAAATTTTGTTTTAATCAAAAATTTTAATATCATTCTAGGACAACAATACAACATAATCAATTATGCTAAGACAATCTTATGTTAGAACAACATCAAAAACTTTTAGATCTAAAATTTTTCTCTACAGATTTTAGATCTAAATCTTAATCTCATATATATGACGTGGCTCTAATACCACTATTGTGATTTAATGATTTCATGCATATAAAAATATTGAAACAAGTTCACAGTGAAAATTTTAAAAATTTAGATTAAATTTGATTTAATCTAAGCATGCATAAGATCAAATCTTAAAATCATAAACAGAATCTACATATATGAGATAAGATTCAGATACAAAAATCAAATAAAAATAAATAAATAAATTTTATACCTTGGTGTGGATCGATCTATATAGCGAACTGATGATCATGGATGTCTTCCGTAAATCTCTTAAAATCACACAAATATCCAACCTCTATGGGTATCCACACAAGACTTCAATTTGATCAGAAGCTTCTTGATCTTACCAGGATGCTAGCTCCCTTGCAGAGATCACATCTTGATGGTTGAAAATCTTCTTTTCTTTCAAGACAATCTTAGAGAAGAAGAAGAAAATAGGAGGATGATGATCTCTACACTAGAGATCACAAGAAGAACCATTTTTTCTCTTTTCTTCCTAAAATTCATACACCAAATCTCTACAATAGAGATGTAAAAATTTTTGTCCAACTCTTGGATAAAGAAAAGAGAAAAAATTCATATCCAAACTAGGACAAAAAGAGAGAGATATGGTCCTAACAACCAACCTTTGGTTGTTGGTAAGAAAGAAGGGATAGAAGCCGATATACCTCATGCCTTGGACCATCATACTGCGCCCTCTCCCTTGAAAATTTTTCACACACAAACCTCTGATTTTTGGCATCAAAACCTAATCACCATCAGCCATGTAACGCCCCTCATATTTCTCATGTTTAAATAGGAGAAGAGATAAGGTGTTAGGTTAGGAGATAAGAGTCCAAACTCCCTTGGACTCTTGATTTTTATGCCAACCACCCTATCAGATTTTTTATGCCCATCCATCTCACAGAGAGAAGGGATTTAATATGGATTCTTACATGCTAAAAAGAGAGGAAGGATGTGGGGTATTTGTGGCATCAAACACAAGTGGATGTGGGGCTGGTTTTAAGGTGCATGGAGGGGAGAGTTCAATCCATATGAGACTCCTCTTTAGGTGGCTGATTTAAATTAATTTAAATTTTAATCAATTTTAATCATATTAAGAATTAATTAGATCCAAATAGTCTAAATCTGATTAGGAGCATAAACTATTTAAATTAGATGTCACCTAATTAGAGAAGAAGTCTTAATCCTTTTGGACTCTCTCTTGGTGCTTGAGTCAAACTCAATTTAATCTTAATCTAATTAGGATTTAGTGCACCCATGAAGAGAAAAATTTCTAGTCCAAATAGAAACTTAAACACTCTTTATTAGATCTTAATCTAATTAAAAATTAAGTCAAATCCAAATCCTAATCAATCAAAAAATTATTCTCCCATGTAATTTGGTTATCTCATAACCCAATTAGACTTGATCAAATCAAACACATATCAAGTCAAATTTAATTTAATTAGACTTGATGTAGGCCCTATTGCTCAATCAAATTGAGCCAATTAGCAATCCAATTACTAATTAATCCTCCTATAACTTACTAACTCTTTAGCGAGTTACTTAATTACAACATTTGTATTGGATTAATTATCAATCAAATTGATAATTAAATCCTATCACGATTCATAATCGTAATTCAACCATCTGATCAGTCAAAAATCTCTTTGCGTGTGACCCCATAGGTTCTATTCTGTCTGATAGTGAGATATATTGTGATCCCTATCACAATATCATCAAAACTTCTTTCAATGGGTTGGAACCATTCCAACTCTGCCCATCAAAGATCATCGATCATCGAGATGATGCTCGTGGATCTCACAATCCACCAGTAACACCTAGCAGTATGTAGTGGCAACCCAGCAGAATAAAAGATGATGAACCTCTAAGTGTAGTTAACATATGATACAGTCCCTCTATCGTGAGTCCAGACCAGATGGTAGGTCATGGATGAATCGTCAAACCTCATCATCGGTCATATGATAGATTCAATTAGCTCGAGTCTATGTGTGATTCTCATGGAAACTCTTTTCCATCAATCACACTACTATGGCCATAGACTTAAAGACTCGGCTTCTTAAATCTCATAGGACTACTTCCTTCTATTAAAGTCGATAAATTCTATCTAGGTGCTCACCCTACTCTTACAGTAGACCAATTATTGCCAACATCCACTACAAGAACTCATTGAGTTAATATTTATATGTAGTCAAACTCTAGCAGCCACACTGTGAGCAGCTATGGCACCGTAGGTCAAAGTACCAATCACACCACCGCAGCATCGAGAAAGTCACTAATGAGTGAGTAGACATCCATGAGACTTCTCGTGTTGGTCACACTCAGTGCTAGTTATTCTCTAACAACCATTTATACTTTCGCTCTAGTGTCACTACATCATAGACTCAAGACTCATCTATCTGAAGAAAGTGATCCGTGCATTGGTCTATCCGGATCAATCACCATCCCTATGATGATCCTATAATTAGGAGCAATTTAGGAATTAACCATCAATAACATATGTCTCAAATTCTCAACTCGTTGAGAATATGTGTCATCATCTTGTTAATATTTGGATGATTCATGGACACATAAAATATAAATGATAATATAAATACCCAATAAGTATAAAATCATGTCCTAGTAATATGATATGCGTCAGTCAAGATTGACTTCTAGGGCATACATCTAACAATCTCTCACTTACACTAAAGCCAATCTATCATATACTAAGCTCAATCTTCTCAAGATAGGCTTTAGTCTTTGGCCAGCTAAATGACTTATCAGTGGGTTAACCACATTTCATGTAGAGTTTGCTCTCTGCACCTCTTTGTATTTCTACTTGAGGTAATCGCATATTTTGTTGCTCTATGTACTTGGATATCTGGTGAGATCTAAGCTCCTTAGCAAGGGCTATGGTGCCATTGTCTTTACAGTATAGTGTCGTGACATCTGATGGCATGACATCCAGTTCTGCAACTAACATTAGAACCAGAATGCATCCTACACATCTATAGTATACTCAGCTTCGATCGATCGATTGCTTGGAACCCTTCCAAGATATTGACATGATTACACCTATGCAGTAGACATTCTATCATTTAACATCATATTTTAATCTGAATTGATGTATCCTTCCACTCCTAGCTCTGACCCTTCTCCAAAATTAAGAACAAATCCTTAGTTCTTCTCAAGAACTTAAGGATATTTTCACAGCAATCCAGTGCTTTTAGTGTGGATACAACTGATATCTACTCGTAACATTCACAGTATTAACTATATCAGTTCAAGTACATTATATGGTATACATCTATGCCCAAAAGGGTAGTAGATCCTTCTTCGAGATTTCTATGCCAAACCCTTTCAGCATCTACTCTCTGTACTTTATCTGTGAAAATACAAGCCCAATTGCATCTATCTCATATATCTTTATATTCTCAAAATATAGGATACTTTCTTTATATCTTTTATAAAGAATTCTATATACAACCATATTTTAACCGATGTCAGTATTGGACCCTCCCACTAACCCTTTTGAAAATATATAATTTCTCTAAATAATTTGATCATATCATCGAAATGAATGTTCCAACTCCAAGATTATTGCAAACTTTATGATCTCCTATCATGAGAAGTGAAAATCATAAACTATTCCATATAAAAATCTTTAAAAGATATCCATTTAGGAAAGCTATTTTACATTTCTTTCTTAGAGTCGATGTCTAACATCACCTCGTTGTAGGTTTTTGGGATCATCTCTATATTCCCTATCTCTCATGAGAAATAATTTTTCTCTACATTCTTTGTTAAGCATACCCAAATACCTTTCGAGAAGATGAAAGATCCTACTATATGTACGAGGTGGAGGAGGAATATATGTATACTGGCTCATCATGAATAGGTTCTTTAGGTCCTATAGCTTGCTGTTCTTCAGAGATACTCTCTTCGAGCTTAACTTTTCTTTCACTGCTTCATCTTGGTCAAATAATTTTTTAGAAAGATAGCATGAAGTGTCACAATCATATTGTAATCCTTTCAGAAGAAAAATAGGATCCCAAACTCTTTTAGGATAAGCTTTATAGACCTATCCTCTAACATATCCGCCTACTATCCTTGACACATACTGCACATTCTTGAAATTTGAAGTAACTAAGATTCAGTTCTCATCATGCCATATCTCATACGGTATGGTAGGAACAGATTTAGAGAGAATCCAATTTTATAAAAATAAAGCATGTCCCTAAAAAAATAAAATAAATCAATGAAGTCCATTATGGACCGGTCCATATCTCATATAGATCCATAACTCTTCTTAATTATCTTGTTGAGCTGAGATATACTAAGAGAGATCCAATATGAAAATTTTGCTATTTTATGAGATAATCAAAAAAAAAATTCTTTGGTATTGCATCCTCGATCCGATCAAAGTACCTTTAAAAATTTTTAATTTGTTTCTCTACTTTACATCAGAATTCTTTGAACTTTTCAAAAATTTCAGATTTGTATCTTATATACTTACCCATACTATGACTGATCATTGATAAAAATAATGAAGTAGAGACAACTTCCTTTGTTAGCACATCAAATGAGCTACACACATCAAATATGTACTAGGATAAATATCTCAGTGGTCCTTTTTCTCTTATCCCACAAAAGTAGCTTTGGTCATTTTTTCTCAAAGAGATGATACACAAACTAGATATGACTCAACAGTCAATGAGCCCATAAGCCCATATTTTTTTAGTTTGTTAATCATTTTTTCTCCTATATGACCTAACTTAAAGTGCCATAAATACTTAAATTTTATCTCAACTTTAGATCTCTCAGATCCAATGGCATTCACTGCTTGCTCAATTAAGTTTACAGATGCATCACCATGCAAATGATAGAGATTGTCTCTAAGAACTAAATCTAAACGATGATCATAAAGAACAGATACCCATAGCCACAGTAGCAACTCTTGTCCTATTACCAATTTTAAGGATTACTTCCTCAGCCCTCTACCTTCCCATAGACTATAAAAATTACTAGAGTTTATAACTCAATTAGGAGAAGAAAAAATTCTAAGGATAGTATTGAGTAATTTCGACATGCCTACATAAGACGTGTCCTTATTTTTTAGGCTCTCTAGGTATGTACCTCTAAACTTTTCAAGATTTCTAAATTATAAATATTTTGATCAATTCAGATAATATGCCAAGATGGTCATTCATATGGTAGTTTATCATAAACTATCCATATAAACTAAACAGAAATTATAAGATCAAATTCACAAGCAATTCCTTGTGCATGATCATATCGAGCCTTTTAAGCTCCTTAATGTCCTTGATTATTATCAAATAATGATCATAGACTGACTATCTATTGCGCATCTCATACGCTATGCGACTCTGATCACCTCACAACACTTGTGGATGCATCAATATGTCGTTGGTAGTGAACATGTGCTCATGCATATGTTAGAGTTCATCTAACATGGATTTTAACATATAGTACCTATCTTTATTGTTATTGCCCATCCACTCATCAAGTATAGCTCATTAATAATGGGTTGGACAGGTTGTTAACATCAGAATAACCTAGTAGAGAATATTGCTTAATTTTTTAAAATTAAGAATGATTCTTAAGTTTGTGAGCCAGATATGTAATTGATTTTAGTTAAATGATTGATATCTAGGATTTGAGCTAGAGGATTGAAAGCTGACACAATAAACATTAGAGAGCAAAGATTCTAATTGGATGTTTATACTTATTTTATAATTTATTCTAGAGACTTTTAGATGCGAAAAGACTCTCATTATTTTATCAGATCTCCCACACTCTTTGACTGGAGAAATAAAAATTCTAATGCAATAACTAGGTTTCTAGTGGGTGCTACGGTCCCACCGATGTCGTGCACCTCACCTAACTGTTATTGATAATATAAATATCAATGTGTGGATAACTCTTTACCTAGATACTTCTCTAAGCATGTTACAGTGATTTGATCTCTAAATCATGTGGACTCACTTAACAGTTATTGCCCACACTTTTTAGTTAAGTCAGACCCATCGTTCACAAGCAGGTGTAAAGCCATCATTGGGTCCCTTACCTAATAGTTATTGGGCCCAATCCTATCTTTATCTTGGAGCAACTTTTTACTAATAGAGTGGTTGTGTGTTTCTGATGCAACTGAATCACTATGATCAGTCGAGAACAATCAACACTGGTAGCACGTCCGCACATCTACAACGGTGGAAGACCATAGGACTTAATATTTATGAAAAGATTTAGGTTTAGGTCTCATCTAATCAATCATCATATGACTGATCTAATTGGTATGAGCTAAACTAAATCGTCAAACAACCATATTTGAAACTCAATCTTCCAAATTCATCAGGTAAGTTAAGATTGGTAGAGGTCCCCCCGTTGCTTTCTTTAGACACCAATAAATTGATCAGGTCAGCGAACAAAATTAATTAAATAATCATCTTTCAATTATTTATCTTAGACACTAATTAATTAATTGGTCTGAATAGGTTAGCTTAGTTGAATCAGATTCGAGCTATAGAGCCGAATTAGGTCCTTAGGTTAATCGATTCTACATATGAATGTCAATTGATTCGACCAACAATAATTGTATGATCTTAAGCTCTATTGACCCAATCCTAATCAATACTTGACTTGGTTTGATCAACTGCAAATCGATTTAGACCCATTATGATCAAATCAAAAATTCTAGATGTAATCCAATTACATGATCTAATTTGATCTACCCATGATCAATCCTTGTTGCACAAACACTAATTTCAGATCTTAAATATAAATTTTCAGATCTAAATTTTTTACACGAAAAGTATATTTTGATCTTAAAATAATTTTCAGATCATACATACAAACATATATCATATACATGAATAAAGTTTAGATCATAGAAACAAATTTTAGCCTTAAATATGCTTTCATATATCATATATACGAATCAAAATAGATCTTGAAATTTTTTTTAGATCTAAATAATAAAATATATATCACATATATGCTAAAAAATTAGATCTAAAATTTTATTTTAATCAAAAATTTTAATATCATTTTAGGACAATCATACAGCATAACAAGTTATACCAGGACAATCTTATGTCAGAACGACATCAAAAACTTTTTGATCTAAATTTTTTTTTCTACAGATTTCAGATTTAAATCCTAATATCATGCATATGATATAATTTTAATACCACTATTGTGATTTTATAGTTTCATGCATACAAAAATATTGAAATAAATTTATAGTAAAAATTTTAAAAATTTAGATTAAATTTGATTTAATCTAAGCATGCATAAGATCAAATCTTAAAACTATAAACAGGATCTACATATGTGAGATAGGATTCAGATATAGAAATTAAATAGAAAAAAATAAATAAACTTCATACCTTGACACGGATCGATCTACATCACGAACTGATGATCATGGATATCTTTCGAAGATCTTTTGAAATCGTACAAATATCCGACCTCTATGGATATCCATACGAGATTTCGATATGATCAGAAGCTTCTTGATCTCACCGAGATGCTAGCTCTTTTGCAGAGATTGCATCTTGATAGTTGAAAAAAAAATTTTCTCTCAAGACAATCTTAGAGAAGAAGAAGAAAATAGAAGGATGATGATCTATACACTAGAGATCATGAGAAGAATCTTTTCTTCTCTTTTCTTCCAAAAACTCGTGCACCAAATCTCTACGATAGAGATATAAAAATTTTTGTCCAACTTTTGAATAAAGAAAAGAAAAAAAATCTATATCCAAACTAGGACAAAAAGAGAGAGATATGGTCCTAACAACCAATCTTTGGTTGTTGGTAAGAAAGAAGGGATAGAAGCCAATATACCTCACGCCTTGGACCATCATCCCGCGCCCTCTCCCTTGGAAATTTTTCATGCACACACCTCTAGTTTTTGGCATCAAAACCTAATCACCATCAGCCATCTAACGCCCCTCATATGTCCCATGTTTAAATAGGAGAAGAGATAAGGTGTTAGGTTAGGAGATAAGAGTCTAAACTCCCTTGGACTCTCGATTTTTATGCCACCCACCCTATCAAATTTTTTGCACCCACCCATCTCACGAAGAGAAAGAATTTAACATGTATTCTTACACACTAAAAAGAGAGGAAGGACGTGGGGTATTTGTGGCATCAAATACAAGTGGGCGTGTGGCTAGTTTTATGGCGCATGGAGAGGAGAGTTCAATCCACATGAGACTCCTCTTTAGGTGGCTGATTTAAATCAATTTAAACTATAATCAATTTTAATCATATTAAAAATTAATTAGATCTAAATAGATTAAAATTCAAATCTGATTAGAAGTCCAAACTATTTAGATTAGATGTTACCTAATTAGAGAAGGAGTCCTAGTCCTTTTGGACTTTCTCTTGGTGCTTGAGTCAAACCCAATTTAATCCTAATCTAATTAAGATTTAGTGCACCCATGAATAAAAATTTTTTTAGTCTAAATAGAAACTCAAACACTCTTTATTAGATCTTAATCTAATTAAAAATTAAGTCAAATCTAAATCCTAATCAAATAAAGAATTATTCTCCTATGCAATTTGGTTATCTCATAACCCAATTACGTTTGATCAAATCAAATACATATCAAGTCAAATTAAATTTAATTTAATTAGACTTGATGCAAGCCCTATTGCTCAATCAAATTGAGCTAATTAGCAATCCAATTGCTAATTACTTCTCCTATAACTCACTAACTCTTTAGTGAGTTACTTAATTATAATTTTTGTATTAAATTAATCATCAATCAAATTGATAATTAAATCCTATCATGATTCATAATCATAATTCAACCATCTGATCAGTCAAAAGTCTCTTTGTGTATGACCCCATAGGTTCTATTCTGTCTGGTAGTGAGATATATTGTGATCCCTATCATAATATCATCAAAACTTCTTTCAATAGGTTGAAACAATTCTAACTCTATCCATCAAAGATCATCGATCATCGAGATGATGCTCGTGGGTCTCACAATCCATCAGTGATACCTAGTAGTATGTAGTGGTAACCCAGCAGAATAAAAGATGATGAACCTCTAGATACAGTTAACGTATGATACAGTCCCTCTATTGTGAGTTTCGACTAGATGGCAGGTCATAGATGAATCGTCAAACCTAATCATTGGTCATATGATAGATTCAATTAGCTCGAGTCTATGTGTGATTCTCATAAAAAAATTTTTCATCAATCACACTACTATGGCTATATTTAAAAACTCAACTTTTTAAATCTCATTGGACTACTCCCTTCTGCTAGAATCCATAGATTCCATCTAGGTGCTCACCCTACTCCTACAGTGGACAAACTATCGTCAACATCCACTATAAGAACTCATTGAGTCAATATTTATATATAGTCAAACTCCAGCAGCCACATTGCGAACAGCTATAGCACCACAAGTCAAAGGACCAGTTACACCATTGCAGCATCGAGAAAGTCATTAACGAGTGAGCAAACATCCATGTAACTTCTCATATTAGTCACACTCAGTGCTAGTTATTCTCTAACAACCACCTACACTCTCATTCCAATGTGACTCGAAACTTATCTGTCCAAAAGAAGCAATCCGTACACTGGTCTATCCGAATCAATCATCATCTCCATGATGATCTAATGATCAGGAGTAACTTAAAAATTAATCATCAATGATATATGTCTCAAATTCTCAACTCTTTGAGAATATGTGTCATCATCTTATTAATTCCTTGGATGATTCATGGATATATAAAATATGAATGATAATATAAATGTCAAATAAGTATAAAATCATATCCTAGTAATATGATATGCGTCAATCAAGATTGACTTTTAGGACATACATGTTGAAATGGTTTAATATGAAGAATTCTAAGAACGGTTATCTTTTGATAGACCATGGAATTACTCTCTCCAAGAAAGATTATCCAACAATCCCTGAGAAGAGAGAGCGTATGAGTGGAATACTATATGCTTCGATAGTAAGATCTATCATATATGCCATGACATGTGCGAGATCGGATATGACCTATTCACTAGGGATAGTGAATAGGTACCAGTCTGATCCAGATAAAAATTATTGGAAGGTTGTGAAGACAATCCTTAAGTATTTGAGAAATACTAAAGATCAATAGCTTATTTATGGAGACACTGACTCAAAATTTGTGAGATATACTGATTTTAATTTTCAGACAGATTGTGATAACAGTAGAAGCATATTGGGCTATATATTTATCTTGAATAGAAAAATTATTTGCTAGAAGAGTTTCAAGCAACATACTGTGGCCGATTCTATATGCGAAGTGGAATACATTGCTGCATCGGATGTTGTAAAGGAGGTGATGTGGTTATGAAAATTTATCATCGAGTTGGGAGCTATACCTTCTATTGATGGCCCTGTCCTGCTATATTGTGATAGCTCTGGTGCCATAGCTCAGGTGAAAGAACCAAAGTCACATTAGCGTACTAAGCATATTTTATGCCGCTATCATTTGGTACGAGAGATCATAGATCGAGATGACATCGAACTTTCGAAGATCGATAGAAAGGAGAACCTAGCCAATCCCTTCACTAAAACTCTTGGGATCAAAGAGTTCGATGATTTCAAATAAAAGATGGGTATAAGATACTGCTCCGTTGGCTTTAGTCTAAGTAGGAGTTATTGAAAAATATATCTTAAAATCAATCGTATGACGATTGAATTTTTTTTGTATATAAATTATTTATTAATAAATAAAAGTTATTTTAATACTTTTTATCATAATATTGTATCTTCCTTGTAGAACTCTTGTATTGTGATGAAGTCCTTAGAACTATATTAGTAATCGATAAAGAGAAGATTTATCATATAGTTCTTAAATATGTTCGCGACCAAATGATACGTCATTACAGGACGATGATGTTTATCGAGTGAAGATCATTGTGTGTCATATAGGTTG